>NW_027115275.1:216533-266243 GCF_000696795.3 Halyomorpha halys | reverse complement strand
TATATATAACATTAACTGAAACCATACGTTATATTAACTTACACAACAATCTATTTTTACATTTACTAATTCGCTATGTTTCTTCACATCCATTTACAATTTATTAGTTATTTTTACTAGAATTGTTTTCCACATAGAAATGGGAATAGCTTAGTATGATAAATAATGAAATATTAAATTTAAGGCTTAATGTTTAATACTCTTCAAGTGTGTTGCTTAGTTGGTATGCCTTATCTTCATTAATACTTCATCAGAACTAATGATTGAGCTATCATGACAAACAATTAAAATAATTTCCATCCCCCTTATTACTTCAGAATGGTGACCTTCTCTTCTCACTCAAACAATTCCTAAGATTCCATAATTCCATTCCTCAGAACACCCGTCAGCTCCTAGTATCCTCTCTCGTCTTACCCCACTTCAACTATGGATCCTTAGTGTATGGGGGCTATCTGCAGGACTAGAGTTGAGACTTCATGAATTGCTTTGTATGATTTGTCTTTGGGTTCCCAAGGCGCTCTCAAGTCTCCTGCTGGTATACCAAGTTGAAGTCGCTCTACCCAACCTCCCAAAGGCAATACCTCCTTGGTGTTTTCCTATTCCAAGTTCTTAAAATCAAAAAACCTACCTATATCCTAGATCTCCTCATTCTTTGTTCATCCATCCACTCATTAAACACCAGATCCCAATCGACTAATTTATATAGAACCGCCTTCTTTAGCAAATCCTTCGTCATATGTGCAACCTCCTTCTGGAATTCTCTTCCCATCTCCATTTGCCAGTTTTCATCCATTCTTTCCTTTAAATAATACCTATTCCTCCACTTATTGTATAACCAAACCTCCACATCATTGTAATAAAATAAATAGGCATATATTGATTAACATTATAAACAGTAGTAAAGCCAATATACCAATGTAATTTCATTTTACTATCTGAAAATTTGTAAATGCTTACCAGATAAAAATCTTAATATATGAACCATGTATTTCTTTTTAGGGGACATATGTCCCAGAATAAAATTATTTTTTCATTCATTCATTCAAGGTCTTTTTATTTTACTTTGTATTGATTATTTACCTTCTAAATGTTGTATTTTTATTAAACATAGATGTTTTTCATAAGTTAGTCTTGCCAAATAAATGTTTAATTTGAGACACTTTGATTTTTTTTAGAGCCTCCTTCAAAAATACTTTGTTGCTTTTTGGTAGTTTAAACAGCAACTATTTGGAAATAATTAAACCTTAGTGAAATAATTTTGATCATTTTTTTTTTTTTAAACATTGTTCAAAATTCAAATTTTAAAGTATCATTGTTTTTTAAATGCAGTGAAGTAAGAGAGTGCAACCAATAGTATTCTATTGTTCTTTCTTTAAATTTAATTGCCAATCTATTAAAATTATTAGAGTATTTTCTATATTTCAACATGAGTAAAAATACAATAATATAAAAATAATACTTCCTAAGAAAATTACATGTTTATTATATGCATTATAGTTACCCTTGCAATAAAAATAATCAAATTAAGAAGAAATATTCATGAGCTAGGCCTTTGGTAACAACTAGTAAATATTTATTTACATACTAGTCCTCACAAGTGTCTCTTCAATTGGTCAAATAATTTCACTTTATTGTAATAAATATAAAAACTAACAATATTCACACAAAATAAATAAACAAGCCCAACAAGAAATATTTGTTAACTTCATTAAAAATTTACCACAACATATTACATGGTGTTAGGATAAACCAATTTGTGAAATACCTGTAAAAATATATCTCATCTAGGGCTCAAGTTACATAAAAAAACAATGCTAATGGCAACCTATTACTGACTAAATAATAAATAACCAAAAGGAAGGATACATTGCTTTGAGCCAAGGGTTTGTGGAAGCACTAATGAAAAAACAGCATAAAGACCAAGCAGCCATCATCTTTGGTATATTATGCGTCAAGTTGCCTAAAGAATACACAACCCAATCTTGTAGCAGTGACAGCTGATGTTCTGAACATGCTTGAGAAAAGACCTAAAAAAAATGTATACAACTGTTAAGAAATATATAAGCCCTTAAGCAGTCATGATTAGAACATTTATGATTAGGTACTGAAAAAGAAATTTATTTTCAACTGAATTTCAAGTTAAGAAATAACTCTACTACTTACTAGAAAGTAACATTTCTAAGTAAAAGTGATGTAGTTAATTTTGAATAAATTCTTTTAGCTTAATCTGTTATATATTTTAACACTATATTATATTTTTATAATATAAAAAATATTGAGCGGACAAAAATAATTTGATAGTTATAAAAAAAGAAAAGGTGTTTTTTTAAAATTTGATCAGCTCGTGATCAAAATCAAACATCAATTGAAGTAACTTTGTTGAAAGAATTACTATTACAAGGAAAGAGCATTTTCAAACCATCTTAATTTTATATTTCTTCAAAAAATTGTGAATATTTTTTTTTTTTACTTTTTATAAAACAGGTTATTTATTTGCTTGTAAGCTAACTATGATTTTATTAAACAAAACTTTATTATTCCTATAAAATAAATAAAGCATTAACATGTTAAGATGGTTTTAAAAATATCTTTCATAAAAAAAATTACTGTGATCAAAGAAAAATTAAATATATTTCTACTTAAAATTTTAGTTAGATTAAATAATTTGAAAACATTAATGAATAAGTCAATTGAAATAGAATGAGTAACCTGAAAGACCATAGCAGCCATGTTTGCTTTGTGCGGTTGGTTCGGTGACAAGAATTCACCAATAACTTTAGTGAGGATGTCCGAAGCCGAAAAGAAATCGGCGAGGATTCCAGGTAATACATCACAAATAATTTCAACTTCGACAGGATAACCTTTCTTTATTCTAAAAGCAATGATTGGTTCTGTCAGAATTAAAAACGTAATTTAAAAATTTAAACAGTAGATGTTAAGCAGTGAAATTTTAAGGTAGGCTAATTTATTATTAATAATCTTATTTTAAAATTGTTAATAATAATTTATATTAAAAGCTGTAATTTAATAGACTTTCCCTGATCGGCCAGGTTGGCCGAAACATTGAATAGACATTAGAAGTTATAAACAAAAAGTGTCGGAACTTTAACAATATAATTTATTTTTATTGAATAATAATACAAGCAAGAACAAGATATCAGAAAATATATATAAAATAGAGAGAAAAAACAAATTCACCTATCAAATAGAATAGTAACTTTCTCCATTAATTCGATTTGCTGATTATCATCATTTTCATCACCACTACTTTTCTTTCCATCTAAAAATTAGAGTAAAATAATCAATTATTTTATTTATTAATTAACCTAAAATACAGAAACATAATGGTATAATTAATAAGTTAATATAATATAAAATAAATATAATGGTCTACTTCAGAGATTCAAAATATTTGCATCTATTTATATGGAAATGGATTATACAATCTCAAAAAAAAAAAAATATATATATATATAAGAAGAATAAATATCATCATGGGTCCCACAGACCAATCTCAAATTTAAATTATATTAATATTAATAATGGTTTGAATAATATTTAATTTGTGACATTCTTGAGTATTATCATTCTGATTATTGTTTATTTCATCTATTTTTACACTTACCAGCATAAATACAAGCTAAAAGTAGTTGAAACGCAGGAATCGTAACTTTCGGATCAGACTTTGAGTATAAATTCAGAGCTAATCGTGTAATTTGCTCATTGAAAGTTCCGTCACCCAATAATACAAGTCTTTCAAAACCCTGAAAGAGAAAATGTTAAAATAAGTTGTTGCATCCATAGAGTTGATTGGAACATTAAAAAACAATTTGTTGACGTGAACAAAACATAGACATTATAAAAAATAGTTCTAATAATTAATTCTCACAAAAACATTCATTCCCTGACCCTTCTAAATGTCTCATAGACCACTGGTTGGGTAGTTTTAAGTGAATAAAAATAGAAAAGTTTAAAATTTATGTTCTAATCTAAAGTTAATAACAATTTAAAGGTAATTTCCTTTTAATGGAATTATTATACATATGTAAAATGCATTGAGATTTATTTTACAAGTAAATAGCATGTTTAAATCCATTTAAACCTGATTTAAGTATTTTTGTAATTTTAAAATGCCAAATAATTTATGTAGTTCAAGGTCACAGTTGAAAGAAGTTCAGTGCTAACCTCACAGAAATAAGTGATAGTAACACTGTGCATATATGTAACTATATACTCATATAGCATTAAAATATTCATTTGTATAATTAAACTAAAGGTTATTAAATAATGTAGAGGTCATGATTTAATTTTTAAAAAAAAATTTAATGATCTGGGAGGCCATCTTAAAATTAAGTCCAGTTTTAAATAAAACCTTTTGACATGTCAATCTCAGTTCCTGTGATTAATATAAAACTTTATAAAATAAAAACAGTATAACCTTGAATTAAAATAAACCTCATTTGAATGAATAATATTAACTTAATTATATTTAAAATGTTTAGAAGAGAGGGAGTGTTTTAAAAGTGATGTGTGAATAAATGATGGTGATGAGTGACATCTATAATAATGCTGGGTATTAAAGAAGACATTACAGAGGATTTATCTTTAGAATATGTGAATTTTATAATTCTTTCATGTTTTTGTTGAAATTCAATTTATGCATTTATATTATTTCATGTTTGACATTAAGAAATATTATATAACATACACAGTTCTTTTTCACTGAGAATAATTTTTGTTACTTTTGAAAACTCAAAGCTAAAATTAAAATTATCGTTTAAAAAGTTCAATGAAAAATAATACTAATTACAAAATTAGAATTATTAATTTAAAATTCAATTTTAAAAAATTTTATGTTACTTTCACTTACCTATAAATGGAATATATAGCAAGGGAAAGTGTTGGAATCGACAAACATTTTGAAGTAGAGTTTTCGATGTGAATAAACGTTTTAATGTGGGATGTGAGAGCAACTGTTTTGATTAAATCGACTGATATATAATCGAGTTTTGACATTTTTTCCACTTTCTTGAAAAATGTTAACAATTTTGATTAAATTTGTCATGTCAATGTACAATCAAGTGATCTTTAATATCAGCTTTGTCTTACTCTGATTGAAATCATTAAACAGGACTTAAATGCCTAATTTTCGAAAAATCTTTCTTTAAAGTACCTTTAATTTATTATTTAAAAAAAATAAACTGTTCTCTTTGTTAGCAATAATCAATAATGGTTAAATAAAAAGTATTAAAGAATTTTATGAATAAATAAAGGAGAAAAAAAGGAAAAATAGAAATATCTGATTCTAATGGGAAAGCTGGAAGAACCGTCCAATCTTTCATAATTGCATTACGACTTTTGTTAAACTGTTATATTCTTGGCAGGAACAAAATTTATATTTGTTCTTTCCACCTCAAGGAACCCTGAAATGCACATTTTCATTCCAACAGAAATGTTGAATTTTTTTCCAGAATTTTCGTATAGCCTTGTCATAAATTTTTTTTTTTCCGAAATCACAAACTAGCGATTGCTTTAACACAAGTCCACTAGTCTATACAAAACATGGAGACATGGTGGTAAGTGAAAGTTGTATGATGCTCACCATACCTGATTTTTCATTAATCAAATTCTTGTACAAATGTATTTATTATGTATTATTATTTTTTTTTTTTTTTTTACAAAATTTCATTATGAATAATATTAAAAAACAATAATAGTTAAAAAAGACGTAACAATACATATATTTTTTTACCTGCAGAATGGTTTGGTATAAAGTGTTGTCAATTGTAGTTTTTGCTAAATTAATCAAGAGTTTGATCAACTCCTGTTTGTCAGTTACTTCTTCAGGATAATATTCCAGAATATAAAAGACTAAAGCAATAAGGAGTAAAGACATATTTTCATTCCTAAAATAAAAATGTTTAAATAGAAAAAATAGATAAATCTTATAATTAAAATAAAATAAATTTTTGAATCGCAAGCTTACGGATCTAATTCACTGTTGAATTTTTTCTGAATGAACTCTATACTACATTGGAGGACCCTCTGATAGAACTCTTGTGGTTTTAGTTTTGGTATTTCAACATTGTCGACAGGTTTCTGCAAATGTACACACGACTATATTTATTTTTTCTATAATTCAGAATAATACAATAATAACACAAATCATAAAAAAACAAATCAATTCATGCAAAATGGTTATTTTCTGAAGTTTTTATGTAGGCCTGAATTATTTATTTATTTTAAATAAATGAAACATTGTTGATTTTAAAAATTAATAAAAAAAATATACATGTTCTTACTTCAATATTTTTAACAGCTTGCAAAAGGTAGAGTAGTCCGTGAAGACCTGCTTCAGCTAACGGCAGAGATTGGCTCTTCAGTGTAGATTCAATTATCTTCAATATCCTATTGCTTATTTCTCCATCCTAAAATAATACATACTGAATCTTATTAATCCAGAACATTATTTCATTTTTTAAATTGATGTTTGATTTTTGAGCTCTTACAAAATAACCAAGCACAGCGCAGGACTTGGCAATTCCAATCACCAGGTACTGGAGGATGATCTCATCTTGAACAGATTGGTTTTTGGCTAATTCGAGAAAGGTTTCTAACATCCATTCGAAGTGACTCCTTTCAGTAAACATATCCGAAATGCAGAGGACAGATTTGATCATGGAAAACTGGAGGTTTAGAGAAATTCCAATCTGAAAAATCAATAAAGAATAATAGTCAAGCAGTTAATTTTAAGCAAGAACTCCTAACTTAACAAAGATGATCAATTTATGTTCCAATGCAATTTGATCCCTCTCTTGCAAATCCTTTAAAACTAAATTATACCCCAAATAATACTAAATATTTGTATCTATTAAATAAAATACACATCACTCATTACTTGATTTATAATAAAAATATTTAGCATTATCACTTACACCAGGAAGGATCCACTGTGGAAACAAATCCAGAATAAATTGAATACATGATCGGATGTCTATACCATATCTAGTCAAATATTTCCGATAGCCAGAATCATCATTCTGAGAATCTGAAATTATTTTAGTATTAAAAGCATACAAATTTTATGGTAGTATAAACTTTTTTAAATATATATTTTCGAGAGCTATACCATTTTCTATACTTCCTTCTTCGCTATGCTTGATTTGGGCTTCCAGATAAGGCACAGAAAATTGTGCAAAACCATACCTGAAAATCAGATGGTGACTGATAAAATCATACATGCATACACACGTTTTTCATAGAAAAGTAATTATTAAAATAAATCGGACCTTTTCAAATTGTTCGCCCTCTCCAAATTTGGCCTTTTATCTATTCTTAAAAGAGAAATTCCATCATTTCCAGAAATAGTTTTTAATTTTTTACAAAGAAGATCATTCATTTTTGACAGCCTTTTCCAACGCCTAACATAAATGAAAAAAAAAGTCTAAATTCAACGTTAAACTTATGAATACTGAGAAATTATTAATTTAATATAGTTAACAAATAAATTTAATTTATGGAAGATCTTATGAAGGAAAGTGGGTATGCATTCATCATACCTCAGTTAATAGTTGCCACCATTTTGGTAGCTAGTGTATAGTAGATAGAAATGGGATATTCGATTCTTTTAAGTGGACCAATTTCTAATGATTTACTCCTTTGAGTGACACAGTTATTTTGAATAATTATTAAAACAGAACTTTTATGGATAAAAACAACAAAAATTTCTAAACTTTATAGTTTTTAGGTTTGTTTTCAAAACAAAACAAACCAATATTAAAAATACATTTTATTAAATAAAGAAAGCTTGGTCATGGTATTTAACAACCAATTTAAATCCTTATTGAGGTTCTTTGATTCTCCAAAAATAAAATAAAAGCCCGTAAATAAATGAAGTTAATATTTATTAACTAAGGTAAATAAAAAACACTCACTAATTTGCTTTAACTATGTTCACAGATAACTTATTCCTTTCCTTATTGCCCATGGACATCCATTAACTAGCTTTTCTTATATTCTTTAAATTGTATCAAAGTAATCAAACTAATTTTTTTTTTTTATAAATTGGCTTAAAATAAAAATCAAGGAAAATTAGTGCCAATTAGCAATCCTTAATATGACAAAGTAAATCTTACTCCCACTTCTTTGTACTTTCCTTAGTAGAGTATTGACAAACTTCAATTGAACTGTGAATTCATTCTTTCGTGTGAATCACTTAAGATTATGATTCTTTCAGAGGAATTAATCAAACATTCAATTACCAATTCACATTTTATAAGTAATAAATGAAGAGATACTTACTTGAGGGCATATAGTTTTTCATTTCTATGCCTAGGAACATGAAGATACTTGGTGTCGTCGACTGAATGAGAATGCTCACTCAACGTACTAATCGCAAGCCAGGTTATCCCGTCAATAGCGAGACTGTTTGCCTGTAGAGAATAAATGTTGGAATATTAAAACTTTCATTAATTTAAATTCTTAACTGGCAACGACTCATTAACAATATACCTGCATCATTGCAACTATTTCCTCTTGCTCGATATTATCAAAATCTGGGTTTGGGCTTAGAGCGCCAAGAAGGCATACCCAAGACTCTTCAAACTGAAATTTCCCTCTCCAGCCCAAAAAACGAATCCTTGAAAAGATAAATAATCAGAAAAATATTTTTAAAAATAAAATAACTATGTAATTAATATCAATGGTCAAACTCAAAGATGTTTCAAGTTCAAATTTTAAACTTTCAAGTAAAAAATTATTCATGATTTGACTACATCCTGTAATTCCTTATTTATTACATCTACAGTTTTTTATACACAACTTTTTGTAAATTTAAATTAGGAATTTTACAAATACTTGTTAAAGTTTAACAAAGTTAATGTAGTGACCATTGATATATCTTAATAATGAACTAACTTAATCATTTCGAGCAAATAAAACAATAATTATAATACGTATACTTAGATTTTAATAATTATACTTTTTTTTTATTTATTTTGGGAATCATTAGCCTTCTTACTGTAATTTCTTTATTTATTAATTTAACATCAGTCTGGTAATACTACTGAGGTTCTGAACATATTGTCCATCTTCAGGGACCTTTGATATCTTCTTTTGTTTTAGTTTTTTTTGTCATTTCAGTTCAATTCCGCTTGAAATTTTTCCATTCATTTATGAAAAAACTGTAAAAGAAGTCCACCACATTGTTTCTGCTAGACCATCTATGACGTCGGAAGTATTAGCATACTGATGTGAGATTAATAAATAAAGAATTAAGTTAAGAAGGCGAATAATTCCTAAAATAGAAAGAAAAATCAGTCATACAGAATTTCCTTGGGATAAAACACCACTAAATTAATAATTATAACTTATACATTTAATTTCATATTAAATTATTGTTATTTATTCTTGAAAGCTGTAAATTAAACTGCTCAAAAATGGATAGGGATAATTCTGATTGGTTCATATTTTATCCATCTCACAGCAAGAAATTATAGAGGAGTATCTGGTCCCTCAAAGCAGGGCTCAGATACTAGTTTTCTTTACGAGAATGCATGACATCCTAGGGGAAGAGTTGTTCTTCAATGTCTTGAAAACCTGGGTATCTCACATCTGCTACTTTTGACAATGTCTCCAGATCTCAATCCAATAGAGCATAAGTGTGATGCACTGCATAAAAGGCCTTTTGACCTCCATTCATAGCCTCTTGACCTTCACCAACTGAGAGCAATATTAGCATTTTAATGCGATGATATTCTGTTTGAAACAGTGAAAATATTATAAAAAGTTTACCAAATAGGTGCAGAGAAGTAATGTGTATCAAAGGAGATTATACAAATTATTAAATTTTACAAAATGTTTACAATTCAAAAAAACAAGATAACAAAACCTTTAATATTATAGTTTCTTTAAAATACCTTCTATAAAACTCCCCAAGGAAAAATACAACCTTATAAGTGTAAGTTTTAATAAATTTATAACAAAAATAAAACAAAAATTTTAGGGGAAATGCACCATGCATAACTAACCATATCCATATTCACTTTTTAGCAGTTTAGTTAATAATTATTATCTAAAATACGATAGTAACTACTAAAAATAAAAATAGTTATAAATATATTCCACCATTTCTTTTCAGAAAATATAACAAAACAAAAAAGGACACAACAGTATAGAGTGACTAATTAAATAAATACTTACACATTCATCACAAGATGAAGAAAATATGTTAACAAAGATCACTGATCCCTAATGACCTATTACAATCTAACCAACAAATATTATCTAGTACAAGTAAATATACCTTGACACAATTTGACTTAAAATGTCCGTATCATGAAGTAACATTGGTGGAAGTGTTGGTGGTGTCGGACAGTCTAATGGTGGGTGCCATGCTTCAATCGGTATCCTACACAACCAATTCAACTTGGCTTCCCTTCCAAGTGAAATTATTATCGATCTACCAAAATTTAAAAAAAAATTATTATACATATACAATCCCATGATATATCAATTATTGATTTGAAGCGATTACAAACCTGGCATTCTTAAATATACACCATGGGATGTTCGGGAGATTTTTTTCTATCAAAGTTATCATTGAAACCATTTGAATAGCGGTTTTTGCTATTGCTGGTACATCTTCAGCCAAATTTCCATCTTAAAAAAATGTATGTAAATATAACAATACAAAATATCTGTTAATTAGATGTCATTCTTATGTTGCTATTTACAATTTGATTTACATCATTATTCAAAATGTCATTGTTTTTATGTTTTGTTTTTTTAAAGAAAAAACTTTATTTAAGAATCATTAAATTAATATGAAATATTTTATTACCATTTGATGGAGGAACATGCTCTTTTAGCACTATATCTTCATCTAATATAAACTGGAAGATATTCAATAAAGCACAGCAAATGGAAGATATCTGTTCAAGCGATAGCGATGCTGATAGAAGATCTATCTTGAAAGCATACGACGAACATTTCAAAAGTGCCTGCAACTTGCTCGGACAATGTTTGATGTTTTTCTCTTTTTCTTCGATTAAAATCCAATTAACCACCTTTAAACAAAAAATAATATTACGTATCTAACAAGGATAAAATCAATGCACGAATTTAAGTACTTCATGATAATTACTTCAATACAGAGAACACCAAATCTTGACAAACTTGTGATGTCTTCTGTAGCAAATAAGGTTCCAAAATCGACCGAAATTTCCTTCAAATTAAATAGTAGATTTGTTACAGCGGGTACTAAAGAATAAAAAGTTTTCATAGATTTCTCAGACCGTAAAAACTTGAAGAGATCATGGTTGATTGTTTTTTCAGGATCGAATACCTGTAATTTTTTTTTTTATTAAGTCAAAATAGTGTTTAGATGTGAACAAACATAAATAATATAAACTTATAAAATTACTTGATAGGTAGATGGAAGAGTCTGACAAATGTCTCCTATTAATTTAAGGAGAACTTTCTTAGCAGTATCGTGCAGAGAAGAACTTGCCTGAAGCTCAGAGCCAAATTCATCTAAAACCTATTGTTTTATATGTTATAATTGCTTTCTCAAGGTTTGAAAATAAACATTATAATACATATTATACATTCCATAGTTATAATTTTAAAACTATAAACAAATACAGTTCAAAAAATTATTTTTATAGTAAAAAGAAAGTTAGTAAAAATCTATAATTGGTCATTATTTTATATGACCTGTTCCTTTACTTTGTACTTGGGAAATAAATAAAGAGAATAGAGGAAAATCTTATGTAAATACTACCATATCTCTCTTTTACAAGCTCTTTTTTGGCAAGCAAATAAAATCATTGTTATGGTAGAAGGAAAGTGCCGTAAGTCAGATTTACACCACTTTTCCCTCAAGGTCATTGTCAATAGGGGTGGGAGTTATTAAAAAAATACCATGTTCTTGTCATTCTGTTTTTGATTTTTTTTAGGAAAATAATTTTTGCAATCAGGAGAAGTTTTGGAACTTCTGAATGTTCAATTGTTTTAAACCAAAAAACTGTCTAATGCCAGAACAAAAAGGAAATTAAAAGTAATTATGGCCATCAAAAAAGTATCACGATTATAGATCCAATGGATCAGCAGCGTATCAGATCAACCCTACATTTTGTTTTATAAGGAAACTTTAAATGGAGGCCTGCCTTCCTCAGCTTTGAGTATTATTCCATGGAAGAAGGAAGGATGACCAAGACCACTAAAAAAACATCAACTATACAGTTTTGGCTACCTGGGCCCTGTTTTATAATGAAAACTAATAGTATTGGTTCATAAATACAAGTTAGAAACCACGTAGTAATTACACTAATACTTATTTTTTTCATAATAGAGAGGGCTATTAGTGATATTACAGGAGTTTAAAAGTACTAAAGTATAAGTTACTATTGTACAAGTCAGAGTAATTTAATTAATTGTAGAGAGTAACTTAATTAATTGTATTAAGTTAAATTGACATGACTAATAGTAATAGTTTGTACTTTATTATGAAACAGGGCCCAGGTCATCTTTACAGTGCACAAAGATGAAACTGTAACGGTAATGAAAAACTAAGACATGTGTAGACTACTTCCCTTCATATCACCAATACTATTTTAGAAATGGACTGTCAGCTCAAGACAATGCTAAAGACCCAGGACCACTGACTCATGATGAAGAATAAGTGGAAGAGATTGATGAGTAAAAACTAATTAATGGCTTGTGTTAACAAGTAATATCAATATTGTAATATCTTCCAAAAATAAAATAAAAAATAAAAATATAAGCACTTAATTTTATCTAATCTGTAACATGTTTGAAGGAAAAGTGGTGTATCTGAGATATACCTCATATATATTAAAACATATCTCCTTGAACATACAACACGTGTTAGGAAAAGTGAAAAAAAAAAAAAAATGAAAAACCATATAGAATATTTTTTATTAATGATACTTTTTCCAAAATAAAATTAAATAATAAAGCAGTTTTTACTAAATATATTGTAAAATTAAAATTGCTTATTATTAAGTATTACTTCCACTAAAAGACCTTGTTTCTCAAAAAATCATATTGATTTACAACACTTTTTCTTTTACCATCCCCTTTAGAAAAAAAGCTAAACTGTTGAAGGAACAAATTCTGAACCTGATCTGATGAACTGAAGTCTGAAGAAAAACAATGCTTAAGGATGTTCATATTGAATTCATTTAAAGACATGATTTTTTCCAAATCATTTGATTCCAATTTACTTAACAAATAGGCGCACCTGCGCGTGTCTCCTTCTGATGGGCTACAGCACCTGGTCATAACAAAATCTTAATTACAGGGAATATCCGGCAGATTTATTTATGTTTTTAATACTGAATATCTTTTATTTTACATACTTTTCTTTGACTAGATTGAAAAACCATGACTTATCCAACTTGATAGATCTAATCAGTTCCGGGGATATGGGTTTAATGCAATCATCAGATTCCCTAAGGGAAATATTGTAGCATTGCTTTCCAAATTTATTTAATAAGCTTATCAAACCACTGTGCCTGTAAATTAAAAAATATACAAATAAATATAATGTTTTATCGATTGGTTCTACTTATCATTACAGTAGAATCCCAATCATTAGAAATGATTAATTAAAATAAACTTTTATAAAAAATTATATTATAACATGGGATTAATTAATTTGATTTTTTTTGACCATCTGACAAGACTAAAATGGCTGCCATTAAGATGACACATCAATTAATAAATGCCTCGATTAAGATGATTGAGGATCTTTGCAGAGAATTGAATTATAAAACGATCTGGTTCTTTAAGATTTTTTGATTCTGTTTGTTCGATCATTGTCAAAAACCATAAAAAAACCTGGATTTTATTTCTTAGGAAGTTACTTGTTTTTATTCGTTATGTTGTGAAAATTAACTTCCTTTAGAATATTATCACTTTTTATATTTGTTTGTACTACGTTTCAGGTTTCCCCATATTCATGAACTAACACTCCTCATTTTGTTAAGTACATCTATTTCTTTCTGAAATGTTGTCATATGGTCACATTAATTAAAATTTACAACATAATATGTTTCTAAATGGTAGGAATATGCTTCTGGACTATTCTGATCAAAAAAGTGAATGATCTGTTCGTCTTCAGGTTTATTCATTCTTATTGGGTTTGAATGTGAAAAACACACACTAAAAAAATGTTTAACCATATATAAAAAACTCAATTACCTTTTACAAAGTTTTTGATGACTAGATAAACTTTGAAAAATGAATCTCAATTCATTTTCTGTTAACTGCTCTTTCAAAGTAGTAACATTGGGTAAGGTTAAAATCAACTCGATGGTTCTGAAATAGATAATGAAAATTTACTGGCTGAAGAAACATTAATATATTTTTATTGGATAACCTAAAATAGTTATGACTTTC
This sequence comes from Halyomorpha halys, assembly GCF_000696795.3. Taxonomy (NCBI): domain Eukaryota; kingdom Metazoa; phylum Arthropoda; class Insecta; order Hemiptera; family Pentatomidae; genus Halyomorpha; species Halyomorpha halys. The sequence goes on along the minus strand of NW_027115275.1, from coordinate 251,819 downwards.
TATAAATTGATAATAATTTATTACCTAGAACAAAAGGCTGCAGCTAATCTGGCAATAGCGATATTTTTATATTTAATCAAAGAGAGAGTGACCAATTTCAAAACTGCACCAGAATAAACTGGATGAATATACTCCAATGTATGCAATAATCGATAAATATGAACAGGCTTAAAAAAATAAAACATTAAAAAAGTAAAAATAAACAAATAACATACAAACTTTAATGAGAAACTTTCTTACTTCCATTATATTGATACATTTTGAGATTGAATCTAATAGAATTTTACTATTCAAATCCATCGTACAAATTATCGATAAGAGCTTTTCAACAGGCGGCTCGTGACAATACCAAATAACATCTTCAATATAGCCAGATAAAAACCAATGTAAAGATTTGGTATCTTTCATTCTCGTCGACTGAAATATACAGCATATATAAGATTGTGAAATATAATGTAACCTAATAAAGTAAGATAATGAAGTTACCAAGTAATCTGCGTATAACATAATGGTTCCTCGTCTTATTAATTCCTGATTCAGGGAACATTTAGGTTTAAAACTTTCAGAACTAGAAAATTGAAAGACCAAGGAAACTATATGAAAATATATTTTACATGTCAACATTGTACAATGTCAAATCAAAAAAAAAATAATATAGGACACTCATATTTTAAATAAAATTTATAATCAATTCAAATCACATCTTTTCTACACATAAAACATAAATCAGTTAGTAATGAAGAAGTTAAGATAAGTGGAAGAAAACATGGAAAATTCGATAAAAGAGTGTTACTTATTATCACGAGCTAAATTATGCTAATGGCAAATTGATAACTACATTCAAATGTAGAAAGTTCAATAAAAATTAAAATAAAATATGAGTGTCCATATATTTATTTTTTCTTTAGTTTATCTAACCATTGATATTTATAAATAATTGGACTGAACGTACACTTTAGTCAAAGTCATGAATGAGTGCCAAGAGCTCCTGTCTGAATGGTGCAACAGTACCATGACCTGAGCCCAGAGCAAGACTGGCAACTGACAGCGATGCATTATAAGTTCAAAGGCATTGATAATACTGGGAAGATCTGCGCTATCGCTAAGTAGGATTGACAAAGAGTTAGAAACCTTGCCAAAATTGTCTGTAAAATAAATAAAAAAATGTCAGGATGATATATTATCACAAAATATAAATAAGCTTTACAAATTCCACAGGAGGTTACCAGGCTGAAACATGAATGTACAACACAATAGAAAACTAGAAAATGACTTTTCTAATTCAGAAACATTTTCATCTTTTAATTGACACTGAATCAAACTCTTCAGTTTCAGTACAGAGGTTACAGTTATCCTAAAAAGAAGCCTAAAACAAATAAACAATAATTAAATTACAAAAAAAAATTAAATATATAAAGTAACTTTTATTGGATTGATTTATCATCATCTGATTAAGGTAATCTCACATATTGTCATGTTGTTTTCTTTGATTTTTTATATTTTAAAGAACTGATTTTTCTATTTTAAATAAAAATAATAATAACCAAATGTTAAGTTATCTATTTTTTCTTCATTTAATTTCAAATTGATTGACTTTGTTTAACATAAATCGATTTAATTGATTAATAAAGAATAAATTGAATCAATAGATTGAAAATCAATTTATTAGATCACCTTTTAATATATTTCAATTTTACTAATACAATGTTTATTTAAAATATTAAAAATGAAACTACATCTGATAACATGCTCATATTATTTTTAAAATAACACAAGCATAAAAAAAAAAAAATCAATTTAAAATTAATACAAATTATATATATTTGACCATGTAACTTAAAAATGAAGATGGTCAGGGTTGAGGTAAAAAAAGAATAAGCATTCATGACATTCAGATAAAAATCCAGTACAATTATTTTACCAATTGTAGGAAAATGGTGTGGACGGTAGTGAAAAAAGGTACATAAATAGCTAAAAATACTATTAATTATAACCTAATAAATTTATTGCTTGGTAATAAATAGTTTCTTCTGCTTTGTGTGTACCATTCTTGACCACTTCCGACAATTAATTATATAATGGTCAACTAGTAATTTCCTACCAGATAAAATAATGATTGTAATTGAAATCTGACATAATAAAAAATAAACAATCATAAAATTTTAGAATATATTCATTTAAACTTACTTAGCAAGAAGTGATTGAGGAGGAAGTGTTTTACTGACAGTGTTAACTTTGAGAGGATCGTCACCCTCTTCCCTAACGTACAAGTTCATCTGTTCCAACTGTAAGAGAACTTCGTTTTCTCTGTGCATACAAAGAGATAGCAGGCAAACTGTAACCATTCCTAACCACTGAGTAAATGACTGCCCTTCTTGCTGTAACATACATTCCTTAACTGATCAAAACTGTAAAAGATATCAAGTTCTCGCTAGTATGCTACTTCAACGATTTCTAAACATTGATACAAAGAGACACGTATGAACTTTAATCAGTTTTCATGATCAATCAATATAAAGGACAAGATTAAAAGTTAATTAGCAAAATAAAAATAAATTTATCTATTTATTCAAAGGAAATTCATTCTTAAATCAATAATTGGTTTAAAAATGAAAGTATAAAAAATGTAGCAGTCTTGAGATTAGCAGACAGAAGTGAAACTTCTGGAAATGAAATAATGTAATAAAATTTGATTAATAATTATCGGGCCTTCCCTCTTGTAGCCTGAGGCAAAAAATATTATTCCCAAAATAATAATAGAAATTAGAATAGAACAACCATTTCCTAAGTCAGTTCTACCACGAAAATGTTTTATACTTGGACGACACTGCCGGGATTGTTAATCTCATCTAAGCTCTTACTCTCCTATTACAATATAAACATTTTCCTGACATAAATGATCAGCATTGCCCCCTCCACCTTTTCCATGTCATCTTGTGCCACAAAATCAATTAACTTTCGTAAATTTTTTTTTTCCTCGAGTTGTAAAAAATTCATAAAGCAGTTTCACTTCAATAGTATGGTTTAGTTAATGGTCTCTAACTATTAAAGTTTAATAAATTGCATTGAACCATTCATCTCAGGTTGAAGTGCCTTTACCCTCCAGTATTACCTGGTGTCCTTTCTCTACCAAGTTATCCAATCCCACTATCCATCATAATTTTCGATCTACTTAAATTTAAACTTTCTGCTCTATCCACAATAACCTTTTCCAGTCTTCAGAGTCAAACACAAAGACTCATTGAATCGCAAACTGCCACTTTTTACAGACCTTTCCTTATCAGATTCTTGTCCTAATGAAATTCTATTCTTACTTTCAACCATCACTCCTGTTCACGCACGAGCATGAAGTCTATTTCATTAATATAACATTGTGTTATCTTAAAACATAATTACTAATAGTCAACTAATAACCTTCCAAAATCATTAATAGTACTTTTTAATTAGTCTTACTTTCTTTTCAAATTACTATCTTAACTTATCAATATTAGACGTTTGTTTCTGGTTAAACAAAAATTACTTTCCTTTATAATAATTATAATTTTGTTTATATTTATTTTTTATTTGTTAATTTTGTTGTTCTTATTTCTTTAACTCCCAGGCTCTTAAACCTAACTACTATTCTTATAATGTTATTCCAAAGTGATGTATCCCAGAATAAATAAAGAATTTATTATTATTTATGCTCATAATGTAAAAGTATTTATTTACTTACGCATTTTTAAATTAAATTATAAATAAATTAAAAATTAGAAAACAATAGTTACCTGTGGAGTGAAAAGGAGCGTTAGAACATTGCTAAGTGGGGCAACGAATGACTTATTGAGACAGAACAAGGAATGAAGGGAACTGATGTTAGTGACCAAGAGCCTTCCTTCCAACAGAAGAGGAAATATGGCATCCATGGTTTGCTTGTACCACTTCGACCAATGTTCTTCATCCTTCCTTCCATCTTTCAACAGATTGTGAATTGTATCTAAAACCTAATAACAATATATCAGTACCTTGTTTTCTTTCACTAAATGTCATAATCCAGTACTCAATTGCAAGTTAGTCAAGAGAAGATAAGATCACAGTAAAATCTAACTCAACAAAAAAATTTGATTTAATAGTGCACTCGAAATGCAAAACTAACAGAACTAAAAAATCTAACCTTATAATTAGTTGTAGGTAGAGTGTTTTAATTTCAACTTATTATTCAGGTTGTATATATGTATATAAAGTTGACCGTTGACCCTGACCATCTTCTTTTATATTATTCAGGTTAATTACTTGAGAAAGCCTCAAAATAAAAACCAAACACCCATACAAAATCTTGTATAAATTAAATGTCACTTTACAGAATAGATTTTTCCAAATTACTAGAAAACGGCTCTAACAATTTTGATTACACTTGGAATGTAAGAGTACAATTCAATGATCTTTCATATCAAAAAATCTTCCTCTAAAGTACCTTTAATTTTGTTAATGTGAAAATAAGCAGCTCTCATTGTTAGCAATAATTAACTATAGAAGAATACAAAATATTAAAGAATTTTATGAATAATTAAAGGAGAAAAAAAGAATGGGAAAAGCCGAGACTGCTTGATCTTTCCCAATTCCATTATGGCTTTATCTTTTGTTAAACTGTAGTATTATTGGTAGAAACAAAATTTATATTCATTATTCCCACACTGAGAAACCATAAAATACAAATTTAATAAGATTATTTTTTTTAACAAAATGTATGTATTAAACACATATGTATGCATCAGAAGTGATATTTATATATAGTAAAATGTTCACAATAAGTGATGTATTGACTATAGTGAACACTTATAATGTTCAAAATTTTATGATTATCTGAAGTTAGTTATAAGTGATTTATATCGTATTTTAATATATTAAAACAAATTTCAAGGATTTTTTTAATTGACTGATGTAAATATGACACTTTAACAATGAATATAAATTATTACCTGAGGGTATTCCGCAAGACGAAGTAACATGACAAGCAAAACCTCCTTCTGCGTTTCCAAGTCTTTCGGATCAGTTACATTTGTACTTTTGAAAAAAACATGTTCTACGACAGGTAGTAGTGCCGGTATACCTAAACAGAACAACATACATACATTTTCCTTTTAAAACTATGAAGTAAAATAGTATTAATAAAATTTTTTATCAATAATGAAGCTGATTGTTACAATGGGTCACTGGATTCTGGCCACTTGCCATCAAACCATCGCACAACTGAATTATCTTGGGAATACTGATGACTGGCTTTGAATGATTCTTTTCATTTGACAGATGAACTAGGAATTGGAATATAGTCGGGATTAAGAATTCAGCATCGCTGAAAAATACATAAATTAATACATTTATGGATAAAAAAAAAGTTAATGATGATTTTAAATAAACTTATGAAACTTACTGTATCTGGCCAGCTTCTAAAAATTCAAATTGCTTCAATACAAAGTCAATAAATATTTGATCAGAATCGAGGAGGCAGTAATTTACTTTCAGTTGAACTAGTAACGTTAACAACCTCAATACTTGAGCTTGAAGTTTCACATTACATGTAATAGTGTATTCCTATAACAGAGTCATTTTGTTTAAAAGCATTATTCTTGTAGACAAATACAAAATTATTTGTTATGTAGTTGTAAGGTAACTAACAAATAATTTTATTTAATACGGTTTAAAAGATTTAGTTTATTGAAAAATTTGTCTCTGCCAAATAAGGAAATTGAAGACAAAATGAAATGAAAAAAAAAATTGGTAAAATAGTCATTAATAGATTGACTATCATGAAGACTAGTAAACATGTTCAGGACAAATAAAGTAATTTCAAATAAAAAGATTTTTTCTGCTATTTGAGTACCTTTTTCGATCGGCTTCCTAAATAGTTAGCTAATAACAACCTTACATCTGCCAAAACTAGAGGGAAGAATAGGACTACAACAGTGTTATGAAAAATTTACAATATAATTAAGCAGTTAATACACGAGAAACATAATAATTAACAATTGTTACCTTTAAGGACTATATAACTAATAATAACCTTGCAATATATTTTAGAAAAAATTCTAATAAAATCACCCATTAAAACTACATAATTTTGATCCACATTGACTCTCTTCATATACGATAGAAATAATGAATATTATGTCAATAAAATACTTATTTTAGTCTATTTTACTGGTAGGAGCTTGAAGTAGGTAAACCAACATTTTTGTTTGGGTGCTACTGCCCTTGAAAGGCATGGGTCTCATCACAGATTGTATGCCAGGCTAATCTATCGGCAGCAACTGCTTTCCATCTTCTAACCCTAAGTTGGCGCAGGTCTGCCTCAACATCATCCAGCCATCTCATTCTGGAACGTCCATCCTTTCGGGTGTACCACTCAGCTTTTCAAGAAGCAGCTTCCTTGGCAGACGATCCTCTTTCATACACTCCAAATGCTCCAGCCACCTCAGCTATTATTATCATCCCATATTTATATTTCTAGCATCCCATATTCTTCAACTATCTACACATCATTATGAATTCCATATTTCTATACATTTAATTTACCTAATAGTCCAAGACCCAAGGCAAAATATGGTCAAATATATAATTAAACTTTCAGTAATAGATCCATAATTATATCATTCACAAATACATATGTGTACATACTTATTCAATATATCAATTTATACTTGTATACCAATTCATACGGTGCCCATCAAAAGTGGTAACAAGAATTTAAAAATTGTATTACTAGAAGATGATTTGTTTCAAATATACATGAAAATGTATTTCCTCTTGATGCCAAAAAACTTATATCTGCCAAAACTATTGGTAAGAACGCGACTACAACATAGTGTTATAAAAAATTTACAATTTAATATATACAGTTAATACATGAAAACATAATAATTAACAATTGTTACCTTTAAGGACTGTATAACTATTCCCTCGAAAAGTTTGATTCTTGATGCAAGCACAGCTCTGTCGCAGGGTGGTTGAGGTTTCACCTTCTCGTTAGCTATTCCACTAACATCAATATTTTAACATAACAAGCATAAAAATATATGTTTGATAGAAAATTAAATATCATACTTAATATTGATCTTACCTTTCAAGGGAAGTTGTGCCAGGAGGATGCAGTAGCTCTGATAACTGTTTTAATGGATTATGAAAAATGTTTTCATAATAACCATTTGGTAAAGACATATGAGATGGTTCGAGTTCTAGACCATGTGAAGTTTGAACTCCAAGAAGATTAATTTCGAACAAACTTCTCAGTAACTGCATGGAATAAAATCATTAAATTACAAGGAAAGAAAGAGTAAAAAATCACTTCAAACAGGAAAAACTGATCATTACCTCATGGACTACCCTAACAGTAGCTTCGGAATCAAGAATAAATGATACCCTCAGATATTGAAGAAGTTCTTCGAACATTTTTTCAGAGTCGATTATATTATTTGGAGTCAGCATTACCTCTAAGCAGCCAAGTGTATGACTAATTAAAGACAAAAATTTCTTACTCGCTACTCTGTCAAGAGTCAACTGTAATAAAAAAATTAAAAAACTAAAATAAAAGAATAAATACAACGTGTATCTATTGGCTACATCCACAATACAAATACAACCAACACAGAATAAATTGTAGGAAGGTAGTCTGTGGGGCGGTCAATAAAGGTATCAAAATAGTAGAAGAAAACTATTTTGATACCATTATTGACCGCCACCCGGACTATCTTCCTATTATCTACTTAATACGGTCAACTGTCTTCTTCCAATACAATATTGAAAAATCATGAATGCAATAATGGACTTAATTAGAATTAAAACATTTACCCAGGCATTGCCCCATAGTGAGATAATGAATACATTTGTAAACTGTAAGCCCTGAGTACCTGGAGGAGCAGCTTTAATAAGGTGGACAAGGGTAAATGTGAAAGTGATTCGAAAAACAGCGCCAGTTATATCTGAAGCCATGAAATTATTTTCTGTGGTGTTCTTAACTTGTGATAACTGCTACCAAGGACGATGGTGGGAACTTAGTAGCCTAACCTGACTTGCATGTGAGAACTGTTTCCGGTGAGCTTATGAGTAAGAAGCACTTTCATGTTTTGTATTGCTGGAAACACAAATTGCGCATACACATCAGTACAACTTATCTTGCACTTTAATTTCATGAGAAGTACTATAAATTATTTATATGGTCATCATTGTTAGAACGTAAAATATAAGATCAAATTCAGAATGTAATAAATATCATTTTAAAGTAAAATATACTGCAAAATTCTTAATTATAAAATTAAAATGGTGCAAACCAATGCAAGACAGGTTTTGGTCTAGAGAAAATTACTTAATTAAAGTCAGATAGTAATGCAAATGTTTTTTAATAATTACAAAATTCACTGAATGTCAAATGTGATAATATAACCAATTAATTAACCAGTAAACTATTTTAATTGTTATCATGATCAAATAACAGCAATAATGTTCAAACAGAAAATATTTAAAGTTAATTTAAGTGCAGTTATGAAGCAGAAATAATTCTGGAGTCATCACAACAAGTTGTGACCTTAATCAAGATCCCATTAACTTATGACAATTATAACAATTGTTTTTTATTCTTATTAATCCAGAGAAATACAGGGCAGAGGCATGACCTTCTCTTGACTACTTTCTTATTCATTAATTTTCTTCATAAATAAAATATTTATTGTTTGGTTGATAATTGAATTCCAATTAAAGTATTTAAGAGAGTATCTCTGTTTTTTCCCCAGCATAATTAGAGTATTTTTACATTTCTTAAAATTCAAACTCAGAACCGCCTATTTCTGTGAGAATGACCCAAATTTATATAATTGTAAAACACTATTTTATTCAAAATCAAATTTTTACCTTATAGTTGGTGTAGCCAGAACGTATTATTTCATGTAACTTTAAACATTGTGGGATATTTCCATAGAATCCAATCACTCGTACTTTTTCATCTTTTTCACTTTCTTTTTCAACTATAAAAATTAAAAAAGAAAATTACTAAGAGAATATTTATTTAATGATCAAGGTAAATAAATAAACAGAACCATTACCAGGAATAAGCGGAAGTTTTGAAGGAGAGTTAGGTCTAGGAGGCTGTCTTTTTTTGAGAGGCGACGACAACAAATTACGCGGTTGAACGTTATCTTCTACTACATTTACAAATATACTCATCAGCCTCATCAAATGGATCAAGAGTTCATCAATTGAAGCCATTAGCTGTAATAAAAGATTTTTTTTAACACAAAAAATAAAAAAAATAGAACTAAAATATTAACTATAAGGAAGCTTTATACCTTAGACTTCTCCGGTAATTGGTCATTTCGCTGTTTCAAATGATGATGCAACAGACCTAGAGAAAAAAATCATTGAACTAATAAAATTACAATTAACATAAATAAATGTGTGAAATTAATGATAAATAGTTCATTGAACATTTAAAAACATTCAGTTTTCTTTGATATTAATCATGATTATGTGTCTCTCAATTATTTCTTAGTCCATGAGCTGAACACATTTTTAGTGGGTGAAAATCGATAATTTTTTTATTTATTTTTTTAGAACAAAGTAGAATTTTTCGAGCAGAATCATTCCTTTCTTATAGGTTAATAAAGTATTTTCGTTAATTTTGATGGTATCTAAATGTTTAAAAATGTAAAAAAAATATGATATGTTCTATAAAAGTGATTTCTATTCCAATTTATTAATTATAAAGATTGTTTTTTAAAATTAAAAACTATAATATATACCTGTGAATAGATTGGAAGCTAATTTTAAGAGCCACTGATGACATTCTAAATCAAGAGAAATATAGGAATTTGTAAGTAATGTTACAACAAGAGAAAAAACACCGCCTGGAGTTGAGGGTCTGAAAAAAATATATACATATATGTATATTGATAAACATAAAGATAGACCGGAACATAAACAAATTATAATTAAAACTGCAACCAGAACAATAGGGAACATAACATACTCTTTTTCAGTTGAGTTTCCCCGACACTGCCATGAATCTGGATACAAAGAGGGTGTGTACTCTTCTGATAAGTTGCAAAGAGCCTCAATACATCCATACTTAAATGAAAAATATAAAAGAAAACATCAACTGCTAGTAATCATAATTTTTTATTTTTTAATATAAATCGTAATCATTTTAGAGAAGTTTTTTCATACTATACTGAACACAAACAATAGTAGCTTCATATTATAATACTTTTTAGTGTATTTTAAATATGAGGGATAGTCCCAAAAGTATGGACAAGTAATCCCAACATTCTAATGATATTTCATTAACTCAATACTTGTTCAAAAAGTTTGATGATTTCATCTTTTTTGGTAGAACTTCAGTTCATTTACGATACATTTTTGTGGAATCCATTTTTTTTTTTTTTTAAAAGACCATTTAATTCACTATGTGTTTGTAATTGATGAAGGGATTACACATTAGGTAGAAACTATGAGCTTGTAACAAAGCAACAATTTGTTATGCCTACTGCTAGTTTTTATATATATATATTATTTTTTTTATATATTATTAGTTTTTATATACACACACACGCATGTATATATATATTACATAATAAATTTACTAATTTGGTTGAATAGTTTTTAATTCCACTTTTCATTAATGTAAAATATGTCAATAACAATAACTAGTCAATTTATGCAAAATAAATTATTAAATGTATTTTTCCCTACAAACTAAATATACAAATCATTATTTTATTCAATGTACACACAGTGCAATCTTGATGGTCCAAAATTCATACATCTTACACAGATATGGCAACTAAGGAAAGAACATTTTCACTTATAATGGATAGGAAAAGCAAAAAGTAGAGGTCATTATTTTATCGCAAATACTCATTAATTACCATTGAACAATCCCATGGCAATTATATTTTCTTAATAAATAAGTGGTAATAAAATTAATTTAGCTTTGCATCATTTCCACCATAATTCCATATTTTATATTGTTTAAATACGACCCTCAGTAGTTGGAATATTTGATAATACAGCGACTTTTTGGTCCCATAAATTTATTACATTAGCAAAATTTAATTTATTTTTTGGAATTCTATTTGAGATGCAGAAACCTAACTATGTAGATCAGAGGTCAACTATTGTAACATATAGAGAGTTTTCCAGGACAGCAAAAAGAAGTTCCAGATCTCAATGTATTGCTTATTGTAGATGAAGGTTGATCAGGACACTTGAGAGCTTTTGCACTTGTTATAATACTTAATAAAATAATTAATGTAATGCAAATAGAATAATTAAATAAAAATATTCAAAATTTGACTTATAATAGTTTATCTCAAATGTACAAAATTGATGTTGTGTCTTAGTACCAATGTAATATTTCCTTTATTTTTTAATATCAATATGGAAAACACTACAGATACTTAAATAAATATTTAATCATAATAGCTAAATAAAAAATATTTACACAAAATTACATACTGATAGATTTTTAGATGAAGAAGCCATCAAAGTTTCTACTAATACATCAACTACTCTCGAAAGAGTGTTTTCCTCAATAATGGTACCGGCCAGAGATTTTTTTCCACCTAAAATTTAAATTCACAAAATTTATAAAAATATATTTTAACTAAAATAGTTACTTTAATCAAAGATCGGATACAGTAGAATCCCGATACATGTAATTCATAAATTCCAATAATACAGATTTGCTTAGCTCATGAATATCTCTCTTTGATTTGATTCATATTAAAATAATACAATCTCGTCTCCTTGATCAATTTTATGGTTTTTTGTCTTCCAAGAAATACAGAAATGTCTAATAATTTGAATTTCTAAATAAAAAATATGGTTGTTCTGCTTTGGTAAAAAAAAAAAGAAAAGTACAGTGAGTGACAGGCAATTGTTTCTATGAATTGCGGTTTGATTATAATTATTTTTCTATCCTTTAGCAATCTACAGTAGAATAGAAATACACTCTTAGCTCCTATATTGATATTTGTTTGAAGTCGGACTTGAAAATGGAAAATGTTACTTTTTATTATTAATTGAGATCAGTCAGCCATGTTGATGATGTATATCGCTTGCAAACACAGCCTCTAAACAGCTCTCTCTACACCAGATTTTAATATAATTAAAACATTTATGGCAATTTTTTTTCAAGCAAATATGTAACTAATATAGAAATGGAAAGGAACTTAAAACCTTATTGAAAATATGATAAAGTGTTGGTGACAGTGCTGTAAAAATTGTTTTTGGGCTTGTAGGTTTACAAAGGTGAAACAATCGTCAACAGTCATTAAACATTTAGATGATTTTAACTTTTCTCTCACATAGGACTGCTATTCTCATATTGAACAAACGCCAATAATTCTGAGCAGATTTTGTCCAATTTGACGATGGCTTAATAATAGTGGTAGTACTGATTGATGAGGAAATTATGATCGAGTTTGGAAATGTTAATGAAGAAGGCGATGAAAAAGAAGCTAATGAGCGGACAACCAGTCCTAAATCGCTAAACAATATATGTATGCAATAATGTGCGTCATATCTTACTATAATTGAATTTTGAGAGTGGATTGAAATATATAATACTCTTGAATGCACGTGACAAAGCCATCGACAAGAATTATCTTCTATGATTGTACCAAAAGAGAATAACCAATTTATGTTTTTAAAATTAAATTTAGTTCTATCAATGGGTAGATACTTCACATGTTTGTATCATGTCACTATCTCACCTATAGCAAATTTACTTGTTGTATATATGTTATACAGTTTTAAATAACAATAAATAAATAATTAAAAAAAAAAAAAATTAAATTTAAATATTTTGTTGTGCTAATTATATTAGTAAATCTGTGCTTAATATATGTACTCCTGATAATTAGAATCACAATAATTTAAAAATATTTCAATAATCCATAATTAATCCTTAATGAAAATAAGAGTAATCAGAATTCTACTGTTTATCTATCAAAGATTACCTCTAATAAGAATATCAGAAAACATCATAGAAACCAATTCAACACCTCTAGCAACAACAACATCATCGGTTCCGTAATCTACTGGGAAGTATAAATTCTTAACAATCCTTCAACAAAAGAAATATTAAATTATACATACATTAAAAAATGCCCAGAATAATTCATCAGATTATAAAGAAACAAATACTTACTTCATGATCCCTTCACAAGCTGTTTTTCTTACTCTGTTATCTTCATCAGACAAGAAATCTCGGATCAAAATATTAAATACTTTGGACTGATAGATTGTGTTTCCAGTCATGAAGTATACACACTGATAAGGTAAAGAGCAGAACAGCTCAATGAGATGTACCTGGAAAAAATAAAGAAAGTCAGAAGAGAAGATTCTTATCTTATAAAAACAATATTAATCTTTAAAGAACAAACCTTGACAAGCCAATAAGGATTTTTTGTAACTGCCAAAAGCTTATTCAAAATAGGTGTAACCAAAGCATAATAAGAGCTTTCCATGATAACAGGCAAACATAATAATAAAGCCATAAGAGAGTGCCGGACGCAAACGGAAGATTCATCTTGAATACCCTAGAGTAAAATGACAATAATTTGAATAATTTGCAAATAAAATGCCATTAAATGTATGATATCATATCCAAAATGCAATGCTAACATAACTCAAAAATCTAACCAATCAGAAAATGAATTACAAATCATTTCTATTTTCTATTTAAACTCATTTTTGCTACAAGACATAAATGACGAGTACAAAATTATTAAACAACATCTAATAGTTTAGTTGGATTATATAAAAAAATGAGTTTAGTAAATATAAAATAACAAATCTGATCCATGCATCATAAAGCTTTGATATAGATGAAATTCATCCTTGTACATTTCTAAAGAGCAATTTCTTCATTATTCTGGATAGAAATACGTTCTCTTATTTTATTTCATATAAAGGTAAGTAAAATTAAAATCGGACTACTGTCATAACAACCGTGGAAACCAGTTATATCTATTTTAGTTAATTATCAAATTTTTTCATATTTTATATTTACTCATTACTTATTACTGTTCAAAAGAACAGATAGCTATTGATTTCAATAATTTTAAAACAAAATTAAAGTTTAAGAGACAGTTTTTTGAAAATTCAGCATATAAGCACCATACTATTTCTATGAGGAAAACGCCTAGCTGAGATTAATTATGAGAAATAAACGTTTTGTGAATATATTTATGCAAATATCATGAAAACTGCAATTCTTATAAAGATAATCATTATAAGCTAATTTATGGGGCGTTCGACTAGCTTCAATAAAAGTGCTACAAGACATCGGTACATCTAATAGTTCCTAAGATAAAGTTTTTAAATACTGTTGTTTTCCAAATAATGAAAAATCAAGATTTTATGAATTCATTTCAGGAAAAATTTGATGTGCCGATATAAAGTAATACATAATAATTATCTTCATAGGAGTAGCAGTTTCAAGATATTCGTCAAAATGTTGATTTCTCTAATAATGTTGATTCTACCATTTTAAATACATTTATGTTTTATTTTCCAGCAATGCCTTGTCTAGTAGTTATTATTCTCTAACACCAGTTCATTAACCTTGAAATAAAGGCAGTTATGTACCCAATAGAAATATACAAAAAGGATAGTTTCCAGAAAAAAAAATTTTCAGAAAAGAAAATATGGGGATAAAAAGAATAAATAAGATAGAAATAGGGAGAAACCTATATTGAGCCATGTTCTCAAAATTGGAACAAATCTTACTGTAAACAGAATATCCATCAGCTTCTCTATTGATACGACTTTATCAAGATTTTCTGCAAAGTGTGCCTCAAACAGTGCCTGATTAAATAAAGACTGTATCAAATGAGCAATTAATAGCCTGCAATATCCTCTCAGTTGTTGGTCAGAATCTTCAGCAAAACTAATTATGTCACAGATATGCGAAAATCCTGAAAACCAACGGATGATAAACTTGAAGGAAAATTATAAGTAATCTAGGAGAAGGAACATTATATATCAAAATAAGATACCTTTAGGTGTGGAAAGACCATTCTTATCAACAGACTGGAAGAAGACAGAGGGTTGCAGCCTAAGAACTTGACTAAGGCACATGAGAGCGAGGGAACGTACCGATACCCTGGAGTTACCACATTCAGGTATCAGGAAGCGAGTTACAAGCCTCCGAGCCGTGAATAACAAAGGAGACTGGCTTCCATCTGTCAATTCGCCGATATCCCAAGTCTGAGAATAAAATTACCAAAATAAATTAATCTGACAATTTAAAATGGTTTCTTATCAATAAAATAAATATATGTTTCACCATTGGTTGAATTGAATTTAAAGGAGGAGATGGCGATTCACGGGCTAGATAAATATCAGGCTCAGATGACTGAAACGGAAGAGATTTCATAAAAGATCCTAATTCATCGCTCATTACAGAATCTCCATCAGGATAATCTGAAAAAACAAAAAATATCAGAAATTTAAAACAAAGAAGCCTCCATTATCGAAGTTTTCAATGTTAAAAAACTAATTACAACAATAATAATAATTATTAAAACAATAATTATTCTTTCTTATAGATACAATACCAATTATAATAATTGGGTGAAAGTCACTAATATGAAAATCAAAAATACAATTTTTTTTTTTTTTTACGAATGTTTTTTTTCTTACAAAAAAGGTATTTCAGGAAACATTTACTTAAATTTTAAACAGAATTCAACAAAACATAAACTAATTTATAAAAATGTAGTTGGTATCAAATAATTTCACAGAAAAAATTACATAAGAATTCAAAGAAATTTGCCATTTCATAAATAAATTATAGAGGGAGAGTGCTTATCTGATCATACCTTGATACACATCAGTAGAACTGCTCATAGGTCTGTCCTTATCCAACACTAAGTGATTGATCTGATTTTCATTGTTCGAACCATCATTGAACCAAGTTCCTAAATCTTCTTGATGTAATGAAAAATCTTCGGATTCGAACAGAGACATGTCCTCAGAAATAGGAACTGTTGTTGCAACGCTTATATCACCTTTAAGATTAATATTTAGTAAAAAAAATTATTTTGACATAAAAAAAAATTATTAATTCTAAAAAAAAAAAAAAAGCATAATTGTTTGTGTGTTAGATTCTGATAATTCCTGTCTAAGGAGATATTACAACAATTAAACAATTAAGTAGTCTAGCCGGTAAAATAAACCCTGTGGACTATTTGATTACTTATAAAGTGAGAGAAAATAAATTATGCATTGTACAAATAAAAAAACCTCTAATACTTGATAACTTGCATATAAATAAAAGGAATGTGGTGTTATATGACATCAAAAATAAAAATATTATAAATGATAGATTAGATTTCATATAAACAAATTTAGAAATGCATCTGATAATTTAAATGATACAGCCCACTAATACCAAAACTACCAGGCCAAATAATCAAAAGGAATCAGTGCCGGGCTTTTGGTTGAAGGCATTAAACCCTGTACACTCTCAAATTGTGTTTTTATTCATTAAAATACATATTTTTAACACACTTATTTACTTACAGTTTCTTGTTTGTAAAGATGATTTTTTCATTATTTATTTAATTTAAAATTTCCCCTTCATTTTATTTAAGAAGTTATTGTAGGTCCATTAGTAGTATATTTTAATATTGTAGCTGTCTTATAGGTAATTTTATGAGTTTTTTATTGCACATTACATACATACACGGCATATTCTAACAGTTCTAACAGAATACAGATGTGAGCTGTGGCGATTACTTAAAAATTTATTTTGGCTATTAGTCATATTATATGACCTATGTGATTACCATGAGCTAATTGTATTTAAATATATAACATGTACACTATTCTGCTAACATCTAGAGATATTACTTCAATGAGAGAATTGAATTATATTTACAAATTGCACTATATGTAACATTACACACTATCAATCAACTTACTAAGAGTTCTAGTGGACAATTTCCAATTAATATTAGAAGAATGAATACGGGATCTTGTAAGACCCTGCTGGTTAAAGAGGATTGGTAATAAAAGAGCTGGTGGAGTTGTCAGAAGTTCGTTCAATGTTTCTAAAGCTGCAGTAACAATATTGTGATCTTCATGCTGTGTCAAATGGAGACACAATTCAAACACCTGCAAAATAGCAAGGAATAACAATTATGAAATTCTAATCAATGATCATGTTTAATTTTTAATATATACACTGCCAATAATTTCAATACAACCTAAGTCACAACTTAAAGAAAGCTATTGTGTACTACCTCAAATTTTAAAATGACCTAAGTGTAAAATATATTAGTACGACCATTAGTGAAAAAATTACAAAACTACAGTAACCTGAATTAATGAATCTATAGCAAGAATTGGTTCTTTCTTCTCTTTCCTTTTTTGCCCAAAACTACCACGGAGGCCTGTCTCAGTGTTTTTTCCATCCAAATGTCCAAACAATCCCCTGATACAATTCAAAACGCCAAGAATCATGAATACGTTTTGGTCCTCTTTAATAGGAATTACAGTTTCTGAAATACATCATTTTAATTAAAGTAGGACAAGACATTTTTAAAAAATATAATTCAATATAAATTTCATTATCAATACCTAATAATGTGTTGATAGTATGAACGATAAAAAGCTGAGATTTATGACAGTTCAAACAAACAGCTAAAATACTAGTAGCAGCCGTTCGTCGGAAAACAGCATTTTCACTCTCTATATTTTTCAAAAATACTTGAAGAAGATCCTGAAATATATATTTTTTCTTATATATAAACAAATGTAGTATTTTTTAAACATTACAATAAAAGAAAAAAGGAAATCACAGTGTCAATATTATTATATTGGAAAAAACAATATTGATCATATGCTAACTATTGGTTCGAAACGTGATGTAGATAATAATACCAGCCGTGCAACAACTATAGTTCCAAGATATCTTCCTAGGTTATTCTCGGGCATTATAAGAGAGACAAAACTTTGATAGTATGTGACTGAACTTTGACATCTGAGTGGGTGATGAGACCACATTTAGGGATAATTGTAGAGGGCTGTTTGTAACCACAGTAGTTGAGGCATTGTCTTGGCACCCTCTAACTACAAATCCGGCATGTGAGCGTACATTTTTATTTCATGGTTGTCTCACAGAATGAAAACTTGATCTTCCCACCATTATTAGCATAGATTGGGTTAACTGTAGATAAATCCTCCCCTCCTCCACATGTTGAAAAAAACAAGGAAGGGGTTTGTTTTTGAAAAAAAACCTATATCAAACATTTAAATCTAATGATTTAGATTTTAATTAATCTATTTAGAACATCCTGAGCTCTTAAATCTTTTTTATGTATACCGTTTGTTGAAAAATATGAAAGTATCCCATGAAAATGAGAAATGTTTGACAATCAAAACAATTTCTAATTGAGATACAAATAACTTTTAAGTTTTTAATCTGCATATTTAGATGAAAATAGTGGAAGTTTAAGTGGTCTTTTAGGAAATTGTGAACTACAAATGATGGCTACGAAAGTCTACTATTTTTTAAAATGAAAATTAGTTAAAATATAATATAATTTGACTAAACTCATAAACATTTAAAAAATATTTGTTTTTGGTATCCTTAATATATTCCAGTGTGAGGCTCAAATTTTTTTTTTTTAATGTTTACTTGTTTATAAAAATAAAGTTAAAAATTGTATAATAAGCTTGAATGTGTACATTTTAAGGAGATGATAAAGAAATTTTTACCTTAACATCATTGTCTGTCATGAAACAACCGAGAGTAACTAAAATTTTTGAAAGTGATGAAGCCAATGTTTCCAGGACTGATTCTTCTTTCCTTTGGGCTATTTTCAAAATACAAGGCACCAAATTTTGGATATATACCTTCCTTTTGTTAGGTCTAGAAACAAATAAATCTGATGAAATGACAAGATGTTAAACATTCAAAACATATAATTAGTTGTATAACTAGAAAACAATCAAACAAAAAAAAAATTCAATTTTGATTATCTAAAACAATTTTTACCTAATGGTGTGAGCTAATTCTGCAAATTTTACAAGTGCTGCTCTAAGAGATCTCGCTTTTCTATTCCTCTTTATCTCTACATGTAATTCTAAATTAACCTTACCTACATGTCCATCCATTAATGTCTACAAACAAAAATTTAATTTTTAGTCATTAACATACAGGGAAATTAAGTTGTAAATGATTCAGGTAACATAAAACAATTATTAAAGTCCTAACATAGACATAAATATAAGTAAAAATGCTACTTGTACAAGTGTTAAATATTTTCTAATACATATATCAGAGTATCATGAATTTAAATAACCATGATCAGTAATAGTGAAAACAAAACAAATAGATCCAGGTTAATAAATAATAAAATAAATACATCCTAAATTAAATCGATGTTCATTCAAAGCAGAATCAACAAAAAGTAATTATTATAGCAATATTGTGAAAAATACTATATTTATTTATTAAATTTATTATTATAACAGTAACATATAAATTTTTCTTAAAAAGTACTAATGATAATTACACCCTAATATAATGCAAATAATGATTAACATTTTACTTACTCGAATGATTCTGTTCAAACATTCATCAGCTACCATTCTTACATTAGAGTCGGAATCATCACAAAGATAAAACAAGGATTCCATAGCATACGAAAGATGCGGAGTAAAATTAGTTGTAGCTCTAGTTTCAGGGGAACATAATAGATCAGCGAGTGAAATGGCCAGAGTAACTTTCTCTTTGCTCCTGTCACAAAAATAATGTATTATAAAATAAAATAATTAATAATATTAAACAGAAAAAATATTAAAAAATAAAATAAACCAATTCTTTTATCAATACCACAATTAATGTAAGAGTTGAATAGTAGTTAATGTAAGAGTATTAGGTACAAACATAAGGTAGGTATATCCTCTCAAGTACTAAGCATTCACAAACATAATCCACAAATAACAAAACATAAATATAATAATTGTAGGAAGGATCGAGTGGCGGTCAAGAGAGGTTCAGAAACAGCATACAAATTATTTATTAGTAACTGACAGAGTACTGAACCAATGACCCTTATTTATAATACTGTTTGTAATGGTACAGTTTTTTTTTTTGTATTCATAGTTTTTAAGGCTTATACTTCACTATGCACAACAGTGACAGACTAAGCATAACTTACAATGCAGCTGTTGGATGGCATCTATAATCATTAAGCAGTCTTTGTACTTCATCCAGGAGTTTCTGGATCAAGCCACATTGGCTTGGTGCCACCATAATAAGACTACATCCAGGACCATTGGTTTAATGGCTATGAAATTTAAACAATAGACGATTCTAGGTTTAAGCCATCAGGTTTGGCCTACTGCTCTTTTAAACACCCAAAGGTTGAGTGCTTAGTTAAATGTTTCACCTCTCTACTCAGGTTTCTCTGGGTCCAGTTTAGTTTGGGCAATCTGGTTTTCCCTTTTTCTTCTTTGCGAAGACACAGACATTTACCTGGATAAGGTTGATGTTAAGACCATAGTCCTTTCACCAACACATCAGCATGTCCGTTGATTTTTGAACATCAGAAAGTAGGTAAGTGTACTTTTCGCAATCAGGATAGTATTTAGCACACCTTGGACGTTCTCCATATAATTGCAATATAACCAAGTGCTACTGAAGTGTTCTTATCATGTAATCTTACCACTTAAGTGTTCACTTTATGTTCTTATGTTCACTGATAGATCTTTTTACAGAGGAGCAGGAAAAATACCATCAGTGTCAGATGCTTTAAATGGTGACTATACGTTAATTGGTCATTCAATTTTGCCGATGGCAATAATTGTCTTATATAGAGAGAATCTGATAAAGAGAGATCAAAATTTAGTTTTTTATTTATAGAGGTCTAAATATTTGTAAAAATGCATATTTTATTTACTTTTATTTTTTAAAACAATACAAAACTTGTGGCTCAAAAAATCAGTTATATTGGTTTGTTTTTGAGTGCTACAAGCTTTAAAATGTTTCTTGATGGTACATATTTGATCAAATAAGCCAACATTATCAATTTTTGAAATCTCAAAATATTTATATAAGGTTTACAATCCTTTCTTCAGCATAATTTGTCAGCAGCTGTTAATGGATTACATATTTGTTTCAACATATACTCAAATTGTATTCACTTGTTTATTGTACCAAACCTCATAGAACAAAAAAACAAAGCATGTGCAGAAAAAATTCAAATATTTGTAAACAATTGAGTGTAAAACAGTTCAAATCCGATAAATTATTGTACTTATACAGTCACAGATATTATACAAAGACCCAGATATCATATAAAGTCACAATTGAGATAACACTGCTGTATTGCCAGCAAACCTAGCTATGGAGGTATGTGTGGACTGAATGATGATAACATAGAAGTTGAACAGAATGGGAGAAAGAACTGAACCTTGTGGATTTGTATGAGGGTAGAATTTGTATCATTTATTCTAACCGAAAATGTTCTGCCATTGAGGAATGAGCTCAGAAGCGTCAGATAAGTACTTTGAAGTGTCCACCCACTTTAGGTTGTATAGGAGACCTTGATGCCAGACCTTATCGAATGCTTGTTGGAAATCCAAGAACGTTAGCAGGGAGTGCTTCTTCAATTCAAAACCGCTAATTATAAATTCTGATAGTCTTCCCAGTTGTTGAGAAGTGGAATGACTATATTGAAAACCAAATTGAAAATCCGGAATAACCTCGATGCATTGAAAAAAAGAAGACAGATGCTTTTTTTATAACTGATTCCAGCAATTTTCCAAGAATGGATAACAAACTGAGGGTCTATAGTTGCTGATTAATTTAGTGTTTTTACCAGGGTTGTGAATTACTATAAGTTCAGCTGTTTTCCAAATAGAAGTAAAATATCCAGTATGCAGGTAACTGTTAAAAATTGAAGTTATGAAAACAATAGCTTTCCTGGGTAACACTTTAATTGCTAGGACTGGGATCAAATCATTTCCACTTTTCTTCATTTTAATCCTTTCAATCAGTTCTTGGATTTCTTTTAGGGTCGAATATTTAGGTGGAGCTGAACTGTTATGAGAGGGAGACTTAAATACTCTTCATTGTCTAAATTTAGACTTCTTTCACGTTCTGTATTAGAGAACGTTTTCTCAAAGAAATTAGCAAACTTTCAGCTTTTTTGGTGTCGCTGGCGATGAATTCATCATTTTCTACAGTAGACACCACATAGCCTTCTACAGTGATTGGTCCTTTAGGGCTAAATCTTCTACATATCTTTCATATTTAATATATACCCCATCGTCCAGATCTTTTTTTGTTTTATGTTTGAGGTGGTTCCATTTCTTTTTCTGAACAGGGTTTCTAGTGTTCGTCCACTGTCTCCTCGCTAAATTTGAATAAGATTCATCTTTCTCACTCTTTTTAATCTGCTTTTCCTCTGGAGTATTAAAGTGCTACGTGCCTGTCACCATGTAAACAAAGGATTGATTAGCTGGAAGTAGTTTTATTAGATATAATTTCCTCATTCAATTTTAATAGGTAAGTTTTTAAGGATTTTTTTTTTAATTGATAGTCTAATAAAGCATTCACTTCATTCTTTCTTTTTTTCATTTTTAAATGGTAAAATAGATATTTTCGTTAGAAAGATCTAGTGATAAATATAAATTTGTAATTCCCTCTGCTGAATTGCAATCTGTGAGATAGGATGTCACTAGATTTCATTTACTAATTATTTTCAAGTAATTAATCCAGCTTAATTGTTAAAAATTTCTCTTTCTCTCTATGCCTTTTCTGTACAAACATAAGAGAAATATCTCAAAGTACATAATGAGAGCAAATTAAAATAAATAACTTTAGGAAAGCTAAATGTCACAGTTTTGGATCAGATAAACACTTTATTACAGCAGTAATCCCCTTATCTATAGCTAAATAAAAAAGGTAATCCCTAACAGTCATGTTATCATTCCTTCGCAGGCTATGTAATTATATCACATCAACAATGTCTTTATTTATTTTTAATATAAATAAATAATGATCATGATGAGCTGCTGGAGCCTGTATTTTAATCAAAATCAATTAACAATGATCGTAGAATATTTAGGAAATGTTATTTGAACATTCAATTTCATAAAAAAAAAAATTACTTATTTGACCTTGTTTTCAGAAAATCAATTGTGTATAATTGTAACTAATATAGTACTCGAGTTAGTAAATTAGTCACAAGACAGGGGTGCAAATGGATATCAATAATAATATGATTCACTTTCATAATTCTACAATATAATTTTAACATTTAAGTAACTATAATTTTATTAACACAACAAATTAATAAACATCATATCATTCTATACAAAAGCGATTAAAATATTTCAATAAAAGTCAGATAGTCCGGGTGCAGTCAAAGAAAAAACTCAAATAGTTATAAAAATATTTAATCAGAGCCTGAGATTAAATAGTTTTATGACTATTTGAATTTTTTCTTTGACTGCACCCAGACCATCTTCCTTTTATAATCAACGATCTTCTAAAAATATTTCAGAGTGTATCCAGGTCAACAAGTTAGTTTTTTGAGAAGGAACATTTTAACACAATTACGCATGTATGATTTATGATCTATTTAAAACTACTAATAAATCAAAGAAAGTACATTGTATTGATATATATATGAATTATAAACTAGTCAGATCATACAATTCAACATGAAAAACAAAACCATACGTTTTACATTTTATTATTTAAAGCTTTTATTTTGCCCCCAACAATGAAAACCATCTTCAAGGCTGGAGAAAAAAAAAAAGCTTATGTCCCAAATTTAATATAAGTAATAGATAGTCAACAATATGGATAAATGTAAATATATAAAGTTAATTTGACAGAAACATTTGTCTTTCATGTAAATTAGACTAAACGATTTATAATCCACATAGAATTACAATTGGTAAGCTGGACAATGTAATTAAATAATTATTGTAGAAATAGAAGACCTAATATCTTCTATACTTCTTTTTAAAAATATATAAATAAATAAAGCTTGATAAGAATCTAACAAATGATACCAACTAAATCTAAAATTAGGTAAGTCAATATTTACAAAAGGATTTGTGTTTATTAAATAATCACATCATATTTTTTTAATGCTTCTACATATTCAAATCCAGAGAATAAAACAAACATAAACTTATTAATATTGAAAATTACAGAAAAGAAAGGGAATCGTCAGATAGTGTAATTCATTAGTGTACCTGATGGACACAGTTAATAGCCAAATGTATATGTATAAATAATTAAATTCAAGATTATTAAAGACAAATATGTTTTAAACCTACTATTTATTGAATACTATTTGATCGGATAATTCATAAAAGCCAAAAATAAATTAAGTGCCAAAATTAGAACAAAGAAATAAACTGCTCCACAAATATATATGTTTCAAGTATACTAGAACTGTATATTCAATAAATAAATTTTGGGTATCATGTCAAATAAATTTAAAAACAATACTGTAAGATCAAACACATTTTATATATACGATTTTATTTTAATATGAGGATATATTTAATAAAGTCCTTCCTTGAAAATGCAGCTAATTATAATAAATTAATTAACAGCTAATAAATGAAACAAGAAAACACAGAAATATATTTCTGTTGCTTACTTAGCATAGTTTTCTTCTGGGGTTTGATTCGAGTTACGAAGAGTCTTAAGAGCCTCTAAGGCCTTGGTTAGTTTCTCTAATGTAGCCATAATGGGGACACTTCAAACAGACATTACATTTTAAAGTTAAACACTAAAATTAAACGACACCACTATTTGGACATCAGTCAGCTGATAACGTAGTCATGGAGCATCGATAAGAAAAAAACCAACGAGGTAGAGTAGAGAAAATGGAAAATATTGTATATAGATGACAGACCGTATGTGAATTTGAAAGGGATGGTCGAAGCTGCGGTCAAGAAGAATGAAAATAGTTTTCAACTATTTATTCATTGCCAACGTTTCGACCAACAATGTAACTATTCATCAGGCCTGTTGATGTATATAACAATGAACAAAGTAACTTTAAATTTGAATTCAAGGATCAAATTGGAGGAAATTTTAATGCTCAGTTTTGATAGAGTTCGGACTGTTGCCCGAACAGCTTAACACGAAATCAACATCATATTTCTGTTGGAAGTTTTTTGTCTAACCTTTTTGTTCACGAATTAGTTTCCATTAAGATTTTATGCTGGTACATCACCCTTAATATCAGGCCTTTTCACGCCCGAAGAAATCTCTAGCCAAAACTTGATTATGAAAATTAATTCAAAATGGATTCAACCAACTGCTCAGAAGTCAGAGAGTGACACACACATATACTAGTGGATCAAATAATGCTTCCACTATTTTGGAAATTAAAACTATATTATTATTTCAATATTTCTTCTTAGAGTCTCTTGTCTATCCTTTATACTTTTGAGCGCAACTAAGGGCGAGTAACCTTTAGCCGGCTCTGCCCTTTCGCTAGGATCTGAAGTGAATACATTTAGAACTTGCTATCTCCCTCGAGTATAAGAAAATAGTCTACAGAGAGTGATTACCATCCTACACGGACAAACACCCTTAAAAGTGGCCATCCTCAACACAACAGTAGGCAAATAACCAACAGAGTGCAAATTGCATCTTATGGAGATTTAAGGCGCATATCCTACATTTCTATTAGGTCAGCAAGAATTTTTAGATTTGTTACTTCAACATCCTTTCACCTTCAGAGAACAAAACAATATCAGATTAGCAGTAAAAATTAAAAACTATTTTCAAACAGGTATTTTCACAAAATTACTTTTTTATTTTTAATTAATTACTCGATTTTTTAAAAATTATTTAACACTTTAAAAACAAATTTGATCCTTTTTTCTCAACTTTATTCATTACAAACCTTCCAACGTTTCGACCCTCAGGTCGTTCTCAAGGATAAAAGGAAAAAGGATCAAATTTGTTTTTAAATAAACTAAACCACTCTCAAACAAGAATATATTAATAAAAATTAATCTATTATTTAACACTTTATTGAAAAATCGTCATATAGCATAATTGGTGCATTAAATTTGGAAATCTTGTCATCCTCAACACGACAGCATGCGAATACCCTGTGGAGTGCAATTTACATCTTGCGGGGATTTTAAGGCTCATCCCCTTAAAAATGACGGATCGTATGAAGCTAGTATTGAGTAATACCTCTGTAGATCAGTGCTGCCGATTTACTCGACCAAAAAATACCCGCTTAGTGCCTTGAAAATACCCGCCACTTTACCCGGTCTTGGAGAATATAACTGTAACTGAAAGATTGTTACAGTTATGATTGTTTTGTAACATTAGCTCTGACATGATAGTTGATAGTATAAGTGATAAAATAAAGCAACTGTCACGTAAACTATCACATGTGTATGCCTTGACTGTGAACTATCGTGCAGTTTCCGTTATTGCTATCAAAGTCGCTGCCAATATCATGATGTAACTGTTTGATAGTTACAGTTATGACCATATTGCCAAACTGTGTCTTATGTGATAGTTGATAGTACAAATAATGTCAGTGGACTAACATTCATGTTAACTGTCAAACGTTAACCATAACTGTCATATGCATACCCCCACCCTGGCCCCAATAATGATTTCACCCCGGGTCTCAAATATAAATCCGACCTTGGTCCCACAAACAAATCCGCCCAAGGCCCAAAAATTATATTCATCCCAGGCTTTAAAAATAAATCAATCCCGGGTTCCAAATGGTGTAGGTACGCCTATATCTTAAAATTCAATATCTAAGGAAAAATAATAACTTGTTAGTAATAGAAAAGTGTCTAATGGTTAACCTAAAAAAACTAGTGGAAGGACTAGTGCAACATTGCACTAGAACACCTATATATAACGTAAATCCATTTTCCCAAATACCCGACAATAGCCCGCTAAGTTGAAAAATACCCGAGAATCGGGTAAATACTCGCGATAGCCCTGCTGTAGATAATTATTTAAAATAATAATTAAAACATATGTTTTAGTTAACATATGATCGAATAAATTGATGTATTACAATATGGAGTGTGGTTCAATAAAGAATGGTGTTGAAGTTTAATTAAAAAATAAATGTTTTATTTTGGAAAACAAAATCCATACTTTGGCGACAACTTTGTTTGAAAAATGCTAAGGATATTTATAGTGCTCTCGAAGATCAGTGTGATTGTAACTATTATAAATAGCAGAGTTTCTTCAACACTGAAGTCTTATTAAATTGTCACATAAAAATGGAGGTAGAACTTGGCTTGTAAATTTACAAATGTGCCCGGAGAAATTTTCTTGCTTTGAAGTTTCAGATTCCTCTATTTTGCGGCAGGTGTCATAGCAACCTTGTCTCCTCTTAAATAGGATATGTGTAAATAATACCGTCGGTATTGAGAATCGGTATTTCATCTTCAGATTAATTTATTCAGTTTTTTTTTGTACTAGCATTGTGTAGTGATTTATGTGATGTTAAATTTATGTTTGAAATATAGTTTTTTTTTATGGATAAATCAAGTCATTTTTTCCCTTTAGCCAGAGAAATTGTTCAGCTTGTTTAGAAAAACAAAAATAAATGAAACTTTTCCGTTTGAGTTTATTATTTACGAAAAATAAGAGACATAAACTGTGACATAAACGATATCTTCATTTTAATTAGTGAAAGAATTAGGCGTATTCATCTTAACCGGATCGTGTTGATAAAGTAACTAAAGACTAGTGATTCTACGTTCTTTGTTCCATAGGATAAGAAAAATTAATTTTTAAGGAGTTAAAAATGAATGCTTGATAATAAGATTTCTAAAAAGGAAAATTATAAACTTTGGCAGAAGTAGTTCTGCTGTAAACAATGTTGAAAATCATGTCTCAAAATTTATTACCCGATTTATGAGAAATATAATTGCGAATGTATATTAATGACATATATGAACTCTTACAGAGTAGAGGGAAAATTTCCCATGAAAGCTTAAACCAATCATTTTTCTAGGTGCTAACTTGTTACAACTTTGAGATCAATAATGACGTTATGTTGTGTAAGTACAATGACCTCTTTGTTCTTTTGTAAACAGATCTCCCTCTACTTTTAATTCATATCAGTTGCAGATCTGCTATCACTGGCTCTTCTAAATTCTTAGTAGTTTTATTTTTGGCATATTTTAAATTGATTGAAATGGATTACTCCGAATTAGTGAATAAAGTAGAAGGGTTTGATGAAAATGAACTGGCTAGTTTTGTATCTAAAGTTAAAGATTGGGCACTTATGCATGGTAAGTTAAATGTAATTAGTGAATTATGTAATAGTTAATTGTTCCTCATAGACAAACTATTCAAGAGTTGCCAGCTAAGTTACAAGGACAAGTAATGTGTGAGGGTTGCACACATTGTTTCATATTTTAATACTCTTTAGATTAAATTTATACTTGTTTTATCCTTAAGATAAGTTAGAAAAGTTAGTGTGGACTGTGGAACTGATAAGGAAATGAGGAAATGTGAAAAATAAACTATATATTGGATAAGGAAAACTTAATATGAACGATTAATGTTATGTATATGATTATAATAAACTGGTGTTTTTAAAAACAGTATTTAATTTTGATGAAACATAACTATTATTACATACAAAGAATCTTAATTATTTAACGGTAGCAATACTTTATTGTATAAAACAATTTTTGGATATTATTATTCATTAACATTAAAAAATAACCTATTCAACAATTTTTTTTTTTTTAAATGCAAAGAATTTATTGCAAAAAAAAAATGTGTTACCAACCAACCTTAAGTGAGTAGCTGCTTTAATAAAAAATAAAAATAGTTAATTTTTTTAAAGGAAAAAAGTTAATTTATGTCGCACTTACACAGCAGTGGTTGAAAATTGGGTTACATCATTCTGAGAGGAGTTATTTGCCATGGTATGAGATAATGGGTGGAGCATTGTTTTGTTGCAATCAAATCTATGATTAAAGGATAAGGTGTGTTTGAAGAGATAATTGTAAAGCAGTGGACTTCCAAGGGTAAATAGAATATTATGTTGCATGATATGATCTTTGAAGATCTTTTAGGTTTCCTAAATCTTATGGGCGAGTGTAAAGGTTGGAAAGATTTTTTTTTAGGGTTTAGAAAAATATTTAATTATTTTAAATATTGCAATTTAATTGAATACAATTAAAAAATAAAATAGAAGTATTTGTATTGTATGTATTATTTTTATCACCTTACAGTAAACCATATACATATATGTCATGAGTTAATTGTTTGTTTTTTCAGGGATTGGTATGAGGTCCAAGAATAATTTTGATGAAAGTTCATTAGTTGTCGCACCATTCACTCTCCTT
Organism: Halyomorpha halys; assembly: GCF_000696795.3. NCBI lineage: Eukaryota > Metazoa > Arthropoda > Insecta > Hemiptera > Pentatomidae > Halyomorpha > Halyomorpha halys. The sequence continues at coordinate 222,437 of NW_027115275.1, read as the reverse complement.
CCTTCTCCTATTACAAAGGATTGTTTTGAGAGAGCTATTAGAGCTCAAAAATTATTAAACAAGCTGTTACATCGACTCGCTTATGATTCAGAGTTTCTTGATTATGCCTTAGCTAGGTAATTTTTTATATTTGCTTATTATATAGTTAAACATATCATGGGTGGAATAATTATTATGGACAGTCCTGTATTATTAAAATATTGATATGACATGACATCTTATATGATATGACATCTTGTGATGTAAAATATTTTCTGCCAACCATTAATTTAACCAAGATCTCTATTCAAATCTGTCTTTTTTAGGTAATAATAATTGATGAAAATAATTTAATATCTAAAATTAATGAAATCACCGGCATCCTCACAGAAGTTAGAGCAGTAATCTTTCTGCCAATTTTCCCCACACATCATCAAATTAACTTTCAAGTAAAGAGAAAAAGGAATCACAGACATAAAATAACCAGTCAGACATTTATACAATGTACAAGGATATAAGAGTTTGGATTTTATTTATTTCTTGGCACTCAGGTCCTGCAAGAACCTGGGCTTCTCTTGTAATCGTTATCCACTCTCTCATATCCCGGGCAAGCATCTGCTGTCTTCTAATGTTCATCTTTTTCAAAGTCTCTTCCATTTCGTCCAGCCACCTCAAGTATGGTCTTCTACCAGGTTGGTTGAGTAAATGTTTTTGGACTCATTACCTGGCATATGTGTTACATGACCTAGCCATTTTATTTGGCTCCCTCTCACAATTGACATCAAATCTGTTTTTTGTACATTGACACAACTCCTTGTTAGTGCAGATTTTCCATTGTTCATGTTTATATGCTGGGCCATAGATCCTGCCCAAAATGCATCTCTCCCATACCTACAACGTGTTTTCTGATGTCTTGGATAACACCCAGGTATTAGAACCACAGGTGACGACAGGTCTTATGAATCTCTCGTACACTAGATCCTGTAAGACCTTTATAATTCAGAATTTCTCATGGGAAAGTAGCATCTATTCCTGGCAACTTTTCTTGCTTTCAGTTCCTCCGCTATTTCATTATTCTAGTGCCACCAAGATACATCCGAATTGCTGTTATTGTATACTCTAAAGCTATGTTTAACAGAGTAGGAGATAAGAGATCTTGCCTTAGCACATCTCTCTCTGATCTTGAAGTCCTCTGACAGCTAACTATAAACATACTACAGTTTAGGGGCATTCCTCTCAAAGCGACAATCTTTGTTGGAATTCCTAATTTCACCTTTGTTTTCAGTAATTCTTCCCTGTTTATACCATTGTATATCTGTATAAAATATATAAAAATGTGGTATAGGTTTATTTGATATTCTTATGTTTTTTCCAAATTTGCCTCATTGAGAAAATATGCTACATGGTGATCTACCTTGTCTAAAACCACACTGGTATTGACTTAAGACCTTCTCGGAACAATACTGGACTTTTTATCCAGCTGAATTGTAAAAACTTTATAGAATGAACTTAGCAAGGATATGCCTTCATAATTATTGCAGATCATTTTCTCCCCTTTTTTAAAAAATGGAACATGTTATGGTAGTAGTTCATTCTTTTGGGATCTGTTTTGTAATCCAGATCAGAGTTTGAATTAATAACCTATAATTCCTTACGTAACCTATGCAAAGTGTCACCCAAGTCTTTAGCTATATTTTTGAAAGTAAAAGTAGACCTCAAAAGCAACTAAAAATTCTTACAGGGTCCGATTCTCTACAGGAAATGAGGAAATTGATATTTAGTGTTTTCTTGAATAAGTCATATCTTTTATTTAATGAGTAGCAATAATTAAAAAACTATAAGCAGAACAGTGAACTCAACATTTTTTTCCCAAGATATGTTGAAATTGTCTTTGTTAAAACCATTTGAAGGAGGCTTTCAATGGCTAAATAACAAAAAGTTTTGCTTGTATTCTGAATTATTCTTGATTTTTTTTTTTAATAACCCTATTTTTTGTGATAATTAATAATTCAATATGAACTACCTTGCTGATATGTTCAATTTGTTTTGTCATAGTGTTTTGGAACATGATGAATTCACAAGGAAACTATATGAAATTTACACGGAAATAAGAAAAACTGAGCCAGTCCAGGTTTTAAAATCATTTATTTTTTGTATTTTGAATTAATAATGAAAATGGAAGTGCCCAGAAATGGACTAATTAAGTGTTTTATTCTTTTTGATACTTCTTATTCTTCTACTACCTAGAAGCAGTAGAAGAATTAGAAATAAGATATAGTCCGTTGAGCTTTAAATATAAAGCAAAAGTTTTTTGCTTGTTTTCTAAATTTATACAAAAGAATTAATACATTTAATAAATTATCCATTAGTTAATTTAATTTTCTCTGCACTTCCAAAATTATAATTTTTAATAAATAGTTTGACTCAACTAAATGTTATAACATAAATTTATTTCATTTAATGTTTATATTTAAAAAAAAAAAAAAATCAGTGGCATATTCAAGTCGTGTTAGTTACAAACAACTTATAATTTAAATTTTTTGTGCATTAATGAAGGAGTCAGACCTTTTATTCATTTTTTATTTTGTTATTATTATTTTTAAAGAAACTAGATTTAAATAAATGGCAAAAACAAGATCAAATCATTATGACTGATATTTAGAATTTTCGAGTATATGGCTCAATAAATACTTCTTAACACTAACTCCTTCCAGTCTCGAGTTATCATATATTGTTGTTTATCATCATTGTTTTTATCTGCTTCTTAAACTATACGTTTTCATTGTTTACTAAATTTTTTTAAATAAAAAAAAATTAAAAAACCTTTTTAGCATGTAAACAATGTTATTGAAAGTGTGTAAAATAAAAGAATATATAAATAAATAAATTCATGTACCTAAAAAAATAAATTTAATTTGAGGGAGTGTAAATTAAATTTTTTCTAGTTATGATGTATTTAACAAGCCATAAAGAATTAAGGGTTTATTCTTCTCTTATGTATATCTTATTGTTTTTGCCAATATAATTTTTATGTATTTTTTAATTGAACATCATTCAAAGTATTAGAGCTGGACAGAAAAAATAAATTATTGGATTTTTATCTTATTCCTTTATTTATGCTAGTTGCTAATTGGCATTTCAAAAAATTACAATCAACTTTTGCTACACTGCAAGAGGTGTTATGTCATAACTTGTTACTTTTTTCATGTACTGAAGAGGGTATCACTTGTCGTAGTAAGGAATGATTTAATGTTCGTAAATAACGGCATTAAGCAAGTCGAAATGAACACCATTGCTTCAGGTTTTGGCCATTTGGGGCCTTCTTCGAACAAATTGCACAGGTTTTATATCTATTGAATGTTATTTGTTTTTGAGAACTGTAATATTGGAGCATTGTAAATATTCTTAACACAATTAATATAAATATATATTTCTAACAGTAAAACTCTTATGAGGTACAATGATTGTTAATTTACTTCTTTTTTTTTCTAATTGTTGTGATTATATTTTGAATAGTAAATTTGATGTTCTCATTAATAATACTTTATTGAGAGTTATTATGACACATAAGTGACTTACATTCATTTGTTGTTTGTTCTGTTTGTGTTATAAGTTAAAATTATGTTCATAAATCTTTAAAGCTTAAAATCTATTTTCTTCAAATTAGTATAGATATGAAACTTACTCAGAATATTTGTTATATTATAGAGAATTCAAAACTAAATCTAAAAACTTTAGTTTGAAAATTACAAATCATAAAAGTACTTCTTGTTTGTGTACCTTCCTATGTAACTTATGTTCCTTGGAAGATGTAACACCATCAAAAATAATGTTTTGATGGAACCATGATCCATAATTATTACATTTATAATTACATGCAACTTATATAAGATGTATTATAATTAAGGAGACTTTTAATCCATCCCTTAACTATAATATGAGGAGAATATGGTCAGGGGTGCGGTTAGTAATAATAAACACAAATAAGTTTTAATTGATTTTTGATAAAACTATATCAACAATGAATAAACTTAATTAAAAACTATTATTTATTAAGTTTATTATTTTATTACAATATAATTTCCTGATGGTGAAGTATTAGATGTACTGGAAAGTTCTGTCCTTACAGGTTAGAACTAGTTTTAATAAGTATGTGTATATTCATTTGAAGCATATTTGTTTTCTCTCTTTTTATTGCTGAATGTTTACATACTAACCTAGCGAGTGGACAAAAACGAAGATAATTCATGTTAGAACAGGATTGTGTACCCATGGCTACTGATTAAATTCCTTTATCATAAGTGTTTAGTAGATTTACAGTTTCTGATGGAACATGCAAAAGATGGTCTGAAAAAATTGATAGTGGTTTAGACTTTTCCGTCAAGATCATGTTTGAGCAAAATCTTTTTTAGACGTCAGATATTGTAGAAAGGCTTGATTCAACTTGATAAACCATTTCAGACCATATTCGGAGACTGGGATTGGTGTGAAAATATTCGAGATGTGTGCCACATGAGTGAAGTGATAATAATTTGTACGATTGAGTCATCATATGCACATTTCTTCTTGCATGGAACAAAATCAAACCCGATTTAGCCTGTGATAACTAGAGATGAAGTATTGATTACCTGTGAAAACATCTTAAGAAAAAAAGGCATAGTGTGAACACAAAAAACCTGTCCCCTCCACTCTAAACTAAAGTTGAGCCTATGTAACAGAAAGTTGTGTATATGGTGGGATTTTCGAGGACCAATACATTTTGAGTTGTTAAAACTAAAAAAAAAGAAGCTAAATTAAAAAAAAAGGTACAGTCAGCAATCCATAAAAAGAGGCTGGCTATGTTCAGTAGGAAGAACATCATATTACTTTATGATAATGCCAGGCCACATTCTTTGGGGACTTTTCAGAAACTCGCAGAGCTAGGCTGAGAAATTCTGTTGCATCTACCATACTCCCTGTTCCTAGCACTCTCCGATTATCACGTGTTCTTTCCTTTTTTTGCTGGGCCAGAATTTCTAGAAGGAAGAAGATATGAGACAAGCACTGGTTCAGTTTTTAGCCTCTAGGGATAATGCTTTTAATGGGATATACAACTTACTAGCACTAAGTCATAAATAATGATAAGCAATTATATTATTCAATAAAGTTTATCAAGGTAGAAAATTTTTTTTGTTTTGTTCTAAAAATGGACACAACTTTCCAATAGACCTAATATATCTCTAGAGGTTGAATCTGAGTATCTTATCTTACTTGGTTGTGAGTGTTTAAATACATTTAAGGGAGTTTTACCTGATTTTAATTAGTACGAATGATTTAGCAGTACGAATAGGTTTCCCCAAAATACTGGCTTCTAGAATTTTCATTTTAACTTTAATATTTATTTATTTATAATAACTGGTCCTGTGTGTGAGGTCTGTTTTTGTTTTCTTACAAGACAGACTAAATGAATTTCTTCAATTCGCGCAGCAAAAATACCATTTTTAGAGGATATCATGCGGCCTTTTCCGTTGTGACTACTTTCTGCATTGTGACGGCTCCTTAAAACAAGTTGAAATGAATACTATTTCTTCAAGTATGTCCGGACTAATTCAAAGCCTTGGAAATGCCCACAGGTATGTAATGATTTAGATGTTTTGCCACTCATTCATCCACCTGCTTGTTATGATTATGTATTTATATGTTGTTTAATGTGCATCAATATTATGCTGGTTAATAATTTTTCTTCTTTCAAGTTGTTTGTTTGAACTAACATTTAATTAATTGCATGAATATTTAAAAATATGTATTGTTTTCTGTTAAAAAATTATTGTTTGATTTTGCCTGATTCTTCACAAAGATTTATGAACATTGTAGTTAGGGGTAATATATTACATTTGTCAAGAAAAACAGTTTTCATAGTTAAAAATATTTGAAATGTTTCTGGTC
>NW_027115275.1:215878-216333 GCF_000696795.3 Halyomorpha halys | reverse complement strand
ATAAAGTTAGTATGTTACAGCAGTTCACACGTGTTACATCTTATTCCTTCTTCTCTTTTTTGACATTTGGCTTTTGCCGATACTTAACTGGTGCCGAAACCCGGGAACTTTAGATACCGGATTAATTTTCAGTATAAAATAAAAATGTTTTTTTCATTGTTCTCTTTGAATTATGACGAGTAACGGATTAGTGAGAAGAGCAGTTCTGAACCTAGAGAATATGAATCAAAACAACCAACCTCAAGCTGCACTCAACCAAACTCAAGCTGCAGTCAACCAAGCAGCTGGCAACCTATCTCCGCAGGAGATTCAACCATTACCACAAGTCTCTTTAGCGCAATTTCATGCCATGACGGTAGAATGAATTAAGGTCCGTACGGCAACTGCCCAGGACCTGAGAAAGGCGGTATCGGAACTAGAAAAATTCACTGGAGAGACCGGACATAAAAAGAATT
>NW_027115275.1:208664-214550 GCF_000696795.3 Halyomorpha halys | reverse complement strand
GCCGCAATGGCGCACCAGGTGCAAGATAGGTCTTCGGAAGCAGTATTGGCAGCTCTCCGGCTTGTGGTTTCAGTTCTACGGAGTTCCCGAACACTTCTCATCGGATGGTGGAAGAGAATTTGACAACTCTTTGATACGAAAGGAAATGAAGGATCTAGATGTGATATGGCACCTCAACACACCAGGACACTCCAAAAATAGAGGAGGTGTAGAGCTGGAACCGGACGTTGCAATGCCAAAGGCAATTGCGGCATACAATCATTCGGTGCACACCGTTACGGGGTTTTTGCTGTTTGAGATCCTTTTCGGGCTTTGTGGAATCCGTCGGGACTACAAGGGCACTGCGGGGGACGGTGATGAGATAAGCAACAATCATTTCCCTAGGCAAAAGCTATGGGAAAAAGTCCAGGGAAAATTGGAGAGGGAAAAAACTAGGAGAGTAGCTTGGGAGAATTTAAACCTCACAGATAGGAAGGGAAAGATAAAAATTAGGACAATTGTATATAGAAAGTTGGGATTAAACAGGGGTAAGGAGATACAGCGATACGAGGGACCATTTTTTTTTTTTGAGACAGGTATAATTATTAATTCATTTATTTTAAAAAGGCAAATAGTCCAAAATTAATGGACTATGTATAAACCTATTTATTTATTTATTTTTTTTTTGGAAAATCATTTATCTGAAGATAGATGAAACATCTAATTTTTATTAGAATTTTACTTTAGAATACATTGTAGTTTTTAGAATTTTCAAATATGCAAATTGTAGTGTTGAGACAGTTTTTTCTGACTACTCAACTAAATTTTGGGGCTTATACACTTTTTAAAATAAACTGTTTTGTAAGGGGTTTCCCAGCCTCTTCAATATATTTTATCCTTGAATAGTGATGATTAAATAACAAAAATGAATCCTTTTTTCTTTTTTTTTCTGCCAGAAACACTTTAATATTTAGAAAATAAAACTTAAAAACAAAAACATTTTAGTACGTGTTTTGTAGAAACTCCATTGCATAACCAAGGACAGGCAGTACTATCTGTTAATTGAAAAAGTAAACAAGCCTAATGTTAGCATTGAGGATTCCATTAAACAATTACCAAATTTTTTTTTAATTTGTAAAAAAAAATAGTAGAAACATAAAATGCAGACTGACGTTCGGCATTATAAATTTTAATATATATTTTATATTTAAATTCTTTTTATTAAAAAAAAATAAAAGAAATGTGTTCAAACAGAAGTTATAAAAAAAAAAAATTAGTAGAAAATTAATTTAGATTTGGCTTTTCTTAGAAGTTATAAATTTGTTACATTATTTTTTCTGTCTACTTTTTGTTTTGATATTTCTATACTATAGATCTGTTTATTATTGAAAACTTTTTTTTTCTTCACAGACATTTACTCTAGATTGTATATTTCTTGGAATTATTAAAATCTGTGTATTTACTTTCATTTTAATTTAAATTAAAACAAAATTTATTTCACAAAAATATCCTAATTTGGATAGATATTCTGATACATAAAAATTTGGTCTCTGGTCATAACATATTTCATAATTATTTTTCTACTTGAAAAATATAAATTATAATGAAAAAATCACTGTAACAGCTATGACAGTACTTATATTTATAATAAGTGTACCAAATTAGACTGTATTGCCAAATGAGTTTTAAATTTAATGTAAATGTTTATTTGCATGTTAACGCTTAACACTGTAACCAATAATTGTTTGCACTAGTGTATGCTTTATTTTAAATCTGCATTCAGTTCTCTGATTTGAATTATTTTATCTTTTTAATGCATGCATAAATATGCTAATGATAAAAATGTCTATTTTGCTTTGTACCAAAGTGTTTTTATTTATATAATCTTTAGAACTTTTAAAAGAGTTTCCACTGTAATTTTCTATCAGCCTCTTATAGATCACAATCATACTGTAATATTAGTTATTTCATAATAATACAAATAACATTATTGTATAATTCTATATCATTAGTTATGCTGTAATATTAATAATGTAAAGAGTGACTTCTGCTAACATTAGAACTCATCTCTTGTTTTGGTTTTAGTAATACTGAATAAATTAATGTATTTATTTTTCTAAAAATATTTTTAAAATTTTGTTTAATTTTTCCTTAATTAAATCTAAATACATTTTAATTACTCTGATTAAATAATAAAGTGCATCCCATTCATAGAGTTAAAGCTTATTCAATCAGTTTGCATTCATGTTGGAATTAAATGAATATTTTCTTGTAGTCTTAGTTATTTAGTATAGGAATACTTATGAATTCCAATGTTCCTGCAATTACTTAAATTAATTGTGTTTTTGTGAATGGGATCGATTCAGATTTATATAACTTATTTTGAAGTATCTTTCTACACTTTTGCACATTACCTAATCATAACTCATGCCTAGTGGAATGTTATTTGCTGATATTAATTAATATCAGCAAATACTGGCAAGATCATTATTTGCTGATATTAATTAATATCAGCAAATACTGGCAAGATCATTATTTGCTGATATTAATTAATATCAGCAAATACTGGCAAGATCATTATTTGCTGATATTAATTATTATTGCATAAATTAGAAATATCGATTATTGTAAATATGAAATTATTAGAATTTTGTTTCTAGATATGTTGTCAAACAACTGAGAATGGATAAGCATCTTAATCATGTAAGTATTAGTTTTTGGCTTATGTTTTTAACGATAATGCTGTACTTATTTTTCAAGAATGGAGGGTTTTTTGATTTTAGAATCAAACTTGTACAGGCAGACCTCATACTTATGTTAGGTTCTGTTCATTAGAAAGTAACTTAAATCAGTCAAATTTGATTTAAGTCAAATTCTGCTCTACAAAAGATAAAAAAAAGCTACATTTTTAAGCCATTAGTTTATCTACTGTCTTTTGTATAATGTATATTTATTTATTTAATTTATTGAATTATAATTTTTTTTTTTTATGAACTATACCTCTTATAAGTCATAAAATAACATTTTATTAAACAACAGAAACAAAGAAAGTTCATTTCCATTCATTTGTTTAGTCACAATAGTTTTTTAATTAATTTTAATAGCTTTATTTTTCTCTTAAATTGATGTTTTAATTGCTTTTTTGATGTAAAATTAATTTTTTTTTTCTAGCTATATACCTTTGAATATGCTTTGATGTAAAATGGTTCATTCTTTGTAAAAATTGGTTAATTATGTTACTTCAAAAAACAAATTAAAACGAGTAATGTAAAACGGGGACTTTGTACTAGCATTAAGGGAGATAGTCTGGCTAGTGCGTCTCTCAGTTGTTTTCCCAACCCATGTTGGTTACTTAGAAGTAGCTATATAATCAAATACACTTTCTGTTAGATAATTTTTTTTTTAGTCATTGGTCCTTTTACTTGTTCATATAAATTTCGAAAGTTATTCACTTACTCTTTTGCTCTTGGTCATGTTCTTATCGCATTTATGAAAGAGGTACTTATATTCTAAAGTCAACACGGATGAAACCATGGGGCATAGTATGATTGTGGTACAGTTTTATTTAAGCTCTGTAAATATAATTTTATATCTTATAATAAAACTGGAATGTAGTTCTCATTGACTCCTGCTGCATTATTATGTATGAGTTATATTTTTATATTATGTGTTTATTTTTATCATAATGTATAGTACACTTTCAGTTTATTTGTTCTATTATTTCTTTGTAATTTATATTTCTTTTATTCAATAGTGATTTTATATTTAAAAATGATATATCTGTTTGTAGATACCTGTAAATATTGCTCTTTCAAAATTATGTGAAGGCCTTATAGAAGCTTGGAGACATTACAATGTTGAAAGGTAATTGTCAAATAATACAATTTTTTTTAATTTTTTATGATTTGATAAGAAAACATATCAATCTTTGCTAAGGATTGAGTATTTAATAAAAATTGTCATAATATTTCAAACTGTTATTTCTTTTATTTTATTTTTATGAATGCTAAAAAAAATATATGCATTTCATTTTGTTATTAATGCTTCATACTGCCTTGCGACTCTTTTCTATTATTAATTAAATAGTTAATACACTTATAATACTATAAAATTTATTGTTTTTTCTTTGTTATAGTGCAGTAATATTGTTTGTCGTGGAGGAAGTGACCTTTAACATTTGTGATCAGAGGTTTATGGAGTTTGAAACGGAGAGATTAAACAGTAATGTAAGAGTAATACGCAGGAGTTTCAATCAGTTACTTGAACAAGCTAAACTTGGTGAAAATATGGAACTTTATGTGTAAGTAATAGTATTGAAAATAAATTAAATTAGACATATGCTTTTGAATAATTGGTGTTAGATCAGTAACCAATTTTTTTGAATCACTTATTCTAATATAACAAATAATTTTTATTTTTATTTAAAAGCAATAGAAAATAAAACAATATTTTAGAAAATAAAAATAAAAAACATATTATTTTAATGTTTTCAACGAGTTGTAGGAGTATAGCAATATAATGGAAGTCTTTGAATGAAAAGAGAAAAAGAAGAAGGGGTGTTTTATATTGTTTGTAAAAACGTTTTCTGCATACATTATTTTAATTGATATTAAACTTTACTTACATTGCTTAATTTTTACTTTTTTGTTGATATAGATATCAACAGTCACTGTAACTCTTAGAGAGTTAATGTACTTATTACTCCTAACTAATTGTATTCTGTAAAGAACATTCTGAGACAAATTATTTTAAGGTGTAAAAAGTTATGGTTTTTTACTTTTATATCTTATTTCGAAACTGTTCATTGTTCTTCCTTACTCTCCTAAGACAATTCTCTCATACGAGTCCCAGGATGCTCCTCAGAATCACTCTTTCAAACTGAGCTAACAGGTTGTACTTTTCCTATGTTTCTTCACCGTACTATTAGTCTCATTTGAGTTCTATGTTGCATAAACTCGGTCATATGACACACGAGATTAATTTTAATGAGCCTTGAGATTGAGAAAAAGGCTCTATTTTCTGCATAAATTATTCCTCTTCCAGTACTTGTTCATAATAGAGCCAAGGTACTGAAAGCTTTTGACCTATCGCCTTGGAATTATAAACCACTAGACAAATTAATTTCCCCATTTTCTCAATATGATGCTGAATTACTTGATTTTCAAAACTGAATATGCCATTACTTAAGCCTTTTTTAAACTCATATTCTGCATTCACTGAATTTAAAATATATATTTGATGTATTATATGAATGTAAATATGTATCTAATTTAATGGAAATAAAAAAATATTATTGAAACAGTTGTTATAGTTCACAAAGTACTTTTTGGTGTTTCATAAGGAAAAGCTTTCCTATACCCTTTTATTATTATTATTTAATTCAGTTTATTAAATCTCTATTGAACAATTTATTTTTTATTTTAGAGATAAACATGAAGTAGCGGTAGTTTACTTCAGATGGGGTTATGATCCTACTCATTTCAGTGATGAAACATGGTCTTTAAGACTAATGATGGAGAAATCTAAGGCAATCAAATGTCCCAGTATACAGTATCATCTAGTCGGAGCCAAAAAGGTCAGTGTAGATTTTGGTATGTTATTGATTGTTATGCAATGTGCTGAATTTATATTATAAAAATTAAGTTTAAAGTAATCCAAACATTCCGATAAAATAATTTGTATTCCCAGAACCATGCTACAAAATATACTTTGTTTTCTTCCCTCTATTTGTATGAGATATTAATGTAGGTTGCCCGTCATTCTCTTACTTTTACTTGAAGGGTTCCTCTTCCAAAAAAAGATTGGGAACCAAACCATTACTGTATTGTGAAATATCATATAAAGTAATTGTATTTGTTTTTTTATTGCCTTGGAATATTTCAAAAGTAAAAAAAAAAATGATTAAAT
>NW_027115275.1:191387-208614 GCF_000696795.3 Halyomorpha halys | reverse complement strand
TATATATATAGTTTTTATATAATGCCTCATTCTAACCATTTTAATGGCCTAAAAAAGCCAAGTAATTCCATAAATTGATTAGCTGATTGATGTTCTATTAAATATATTATTTTCTTGTTTAGGGATCAAAGGTCTAATTTCCAATGATGTCCAGTCTATATTCTAAAAGAAGGGATTCAATCATGTTATATGCTTTCTAACTTCTCATCTGAGTCCACTTTGATTACAGAGATCTTTTAATATATTGTAAATTTTTGTAGGTTCAGCAGGTGTTATGTTACCCAGGGATCTTAGAGAAATATATTTCAGACAAAGAGGAAGCCAACATGATCCGTGATTTGTTCGTTGATATTTATCCTCTTGATGAAGTAAGTTAGAGATATTATGATTCCTTTTTTTTTCTCTCATAAAATTCTTATCTACGAGGGTGGTCTGAAAAGTTTCCGATCTGACAAAAATACAAGACATTTTTCTGAAATAATTTTTTTATTTTTCAACATAGTCTCCTTGTAACTCTACAAACTTCTCCCAGCGATGCTCTCAACTTGTCCAAAAAGTACTCGGTGTTTTTCTCTGCGAAAGAATTGTTCATGAAGGTGATTGCCTCTTCCTTTGACAAAAATCTTTGTCCTCCAAGCGCAAAATTTTTAGATGAGGGAACAAAAAGAAGTCGCTTGGGGCTAGATCTGGTGAGTAAGGTGGCTGGTCAAACTGTTCAAACTGTAATTTGTGAATTTTCGCCATGACAACCGCTGAGGTGTGAGATGTTGCATTGTCTTGGTAAAACAGGATTTTCTTTTTCTGTAAATTCTTCCTTCAACTTGTCAAGTAATGATGCTTAGTATGCTCCTGTAATGGTTTTTCCTTTTTGAAGATAGTCGATTAAAAAAATTCTATGACTATCCTAAAAAACAGTCGCCATCACTTTCCCAGCTGAGAAAACAGTTTTTGGAGCCAGTTCCCCCTTTGCAGTCCACTGTTTGGGCTGTATTTTTGTTTTAGGCTTATAATGGTGTATCCAAGTTTCATCTACAGTAATTAATCGGTGCCAAAACTCAGATTTATTGTGCGTAAACTGCGCCAACAGAGCATTGGAAATGTTCATTTGAACATATTTTTGGTCTAATGTGAGCAAATGCGGCACCCAGCTTGCAGACAGCTTTCTCATATCTTTACAGAGATAGGAGCATCACTGGGAGAAGTGTAAAGTTACAAGAAGACTATGTTGAAAAATAAAAAAAAAATTCAGAAAAAATGTCTTGCATTTTTGTTAGGTCAGAAACTTTTCAGATCACCCTCGTATTATCTAGTTGTACAAAGCCTTTTGAAAGAGTATAGTATCATCATATATATTACTAGCATAAGCTTCAAAACCTATTTTGTACTAAATATAAGCTCTTGGAGTACTTAGATGCCATTAATGAGGTATTGGACTTTAGTGGCATATATAGAGTTTCATGTATAGGTAAGTGAAAGTAAAGATAAATAAATATTACTTCTTGAAAGAAAGAACAAGTCTTGTCGCTTCCTTCCCCTCCCCCTTATTTTTTATCCCTGATACCTATGTACTAAATTGGAAGTCAAGCAAAGAATTTAATAAAAAAAAGCCACATCTAACAGAGCCTGATCAATATTTTGAAATTTTACAATATAATATGTTATGTACCATTATAACCACTTTTTACATTGAGACTGATTTGTTACTACTTTTCAAAATAAGATACCCTTTATTATTAAATACTTATATTTACTTTTTTTCCACATTATGTTACCATTTGGTTAACATATCATGCAAAATATTTGCTTAGGTCTATATGCTGTATGAAAATCAGAACTTGCACTTTTATATGCAGTTTAAGTTTTTTTTATATGTACCATATTCATTTTTGCCCTATCAATACGGCAGTAGACTATTCAATGCAGAGAACCTCTTTATTTACTATTGTTGAGTTTTATATTTTTTAAAGAAGTTTACTTTCAATTTAGTTTTAGTTAATTTGGTAGTTTTGGCTTTATTTTCATTTATGTTCTTTAAAACCTAAAGATTTTAACTTATTTTATTAAAAAATAAAATAGTATAGAAATGGCAAGCTGATAACTATATTTCTGTTCCTTATAATTTATTTTTATTTTTCCTAGAGCCCAGAAGGAGAAGAGGGTTATAAATTAGCGATGAATCAGTTCAATCGCTTCGTTCTGAAGCCGCAGAGGGAAGGCGGTGGAAATAATATCTATGGAGATGACATTCCTAAACATTTAAAGAGTTAGTTTAATTATTTATTTATTTGCTTTTTATTTTAAGTTATAGTAACTATTGATAAAAATTGTATCTATTTATTTCTAAATATCATTTATTAGATTTGATACTTACTAAATCTTTTTGGAATGTTTCTTTTAATAATTATTTATTTATTTTTATACAATCAAAACTCCCTATTCACAGTTCCGTTTTCAATATTCGAGGATCAAAAAATTGTGATCACTCCTTGTATTCACGGCTGAAAATTTCTTTATTCGTGGATCCAAAACTTACCGTGTATTGTATTTTTAGAAGAATATATATTTATTTTCCAGTTACTTTTCAAAACATGTATCACAGCATACATAAAGAAATAAGTCTTATGCAGCTTGGTTGAAAGTTCTTTGAAGAAATGCTGCTAGATTACATAAGCCTTTATGGTTTCTGATAAAAGGCATCTATACAGAATTGGTAGCAATTATTTTGTTTTATTGCTTCAACTTGTCGATCGTTACAATAATTTTGAGTGAATAGCATGTGTTTCTTCTGCTTTGTGTGTGATCTATAATTTCGAATAAAAGTAATGGAAAATCAGTTCCTCCATGTAATCAGTTGTGTTACTTGAAAAAAAAAGTTTGATCATTTACGTCTTGATGTGTCATTTTAAAAAAAGGTATTCACAAAAAATATTACTAATTTTACTATTACCTAAGCGTGATATTAATTATAATATTCTTTTAAAAAATCTCATTAAGTTGCTGTTACTATAGTAGGGTGTTTCAGAGTTATTGTCCTAACAAAAAATATGAATTAAGGATCTCAAAATAAGAAACTAAGTTCCAATATGTAGGTATGTTCGTTAATGATTTGTTTAAGAGAAATTCATATCTAAAGATTTTTATTGTTATGAATTATTTGGATCATAATAAATAAATTAATATGTGTTGCAACTACTTTATCAATGGAATGTTAATACTAATATATACATATATCAAATGTTGTTCTAAGTACTTTGAGCATTAAGAAAGGCTTGGCATCTTTCTTACACAGCAACAGTGGGCGAACGGCATTGAATATGTTATTGTCACTCTCTCTGGTTTTGATCCCACTGGATTATTGGTTTAGGTGGCATTGAACAAAAAGTCTACGCAAACCTGGGCAGTGACCTTAATTGTTTATGAGGAAGGATGATTAATTTCATTAATGAAGTAATTGGAACACATATTAATTTGTTTGTTATAACACCAAAAATTCATAATGATGGAAATCTTCAGATGTTAATATATATTCATCGAAACATTAATAAACCTATCTTTTTTTTTTAGCAAAGTTTTTACTATTTTTGTTTCTCTTTTGACCCTGACCATCTTCTTCATCACTTTTAGAATCGGTATCTTGTGTCGTAAGGTCAGTCTATGCTAATTAGATTATTATAAAAGGGAAAATTATATTTAAGATTTATCTGTTAAATATTAATTATCTCTAAAAAAATTGTCCAATTTTAAACAGGTATTTCCCGTAAAGATGCTGCAGCTTTCATTCTGATGGGCTTAATAGAACCAGTACCCACCAGAAATATTTTAGTCAAGCAAGGCTATGTTGGCAAAGGTGATGTCGTCTCTGAGCTGGGAATATATGGTATCATCATTGGGTAAGTCACAATATTTTTCTTCATCGATCTTAAATTTTCATTTCTGTATTTAGAAAAAAACATTGACCAATTTTTGGTTAACTGGCCTTTTTATGAAATATATAATAAGGGGATTTATTGCAATAGTAACAAATGTTGATTCCGAGTTTTCTAGGGAAATGCACGTTTAAAGGTTCCCTGAGTCCAAATTGATTAGTCAAGTACAAAAAATGGTCTCAGTGTGTATATGAACATTTCAGCTTAAAAAAAAGTATCATGTAACTGAAATGATGGATTTGGATACAATTGAAACTCTTTTAAAAGAAAAATTAATAGTTATATTCTGTTTCTGTATAATTGTAGTTTTCTTTTTAATTTTCATATATTAGTAATGGGTTGTAATTTGTATATGTAGACCAAAAAAAGTTGTTTAGTGTTCCATAAATAAAAAAAAATTGTAATGGTTTTTTCTTTTTTTTTTTTTTCATGGAATGGCCTTAAGACTACCGAATTTCACTTTCTTTCATATCTCTTCTCTCCTTCTTTCTTTCATCTCACCTCTTCCTCATTCTTTGTGATTGTTCCTTCTTTCCACTAGACACCCCTCTCCTCCACAAGGACCTTAATTTCTTTTAGTCTTCTCCCATAGTCATCCCTATCGAAACAGTCTTGGTCTGTTATTTCCAGCCTCTCAGTTTCTCTCCCTCATCAGTTTGATGTCCTCTAATTTTATAGAATATTTCTAATTATAAACATGTTGAATGAATACTTTAAGATTTCTCTATTTAATCTCTTTGGGTGCATCCTCATCATATGTCTGTAGAACCTTAATCTTCTTATTCTTTTGTCCATTTCCAAATCATTTACCTCTTTATATATTTCCTTATTAGGTCTCAACCTATAGCCTTCCTGTGTCTTCTTTTTTCTTATAATGGTTTTTTGAATATGAACAAAAAATTAATAATAATTTTCATTACAGTAAAATTACTATTATTCTTCTATTCTGAGACAAAATATCTGCATTCTGAAGACATTTAACTGTAGAACAGAACTTTTAACAGCCCAAACTCCCATGAAAATATAATTATATATAATATGAAATATTATAGAATAACTATAAACCTACATATTCAAGTGGAGGATGGTGAACATTGACGTCACTAGGAGCCGTGATGGTATTGGGACCATTTTGGCTTGAACTTACATTGTTCAAATTTATGTCCTCTATAGCTCCTAAAATACAATTTATAGGGAAAATTATTCAAATTATAAATTGGAGTTTTAAAATCTATTGAAAAATAAAAAATGTGTTTTACCAAGTTGAAGGCAAATTTTCAGAAATAAAAGTAGTAATGCAGATGTATAATTACCTTTGGGAAGTCAAAATTTTTAGAAAAATTAACATCTAATGTATGAGAGAATTATTATGGTTATATATCTATATCTAATATATCTAACTAATGAAGAATGACTAAGAACACAAAAATAATTTATTTAAATTTATTAATAAATATTTTACATTTCATTGGTCATTGATTTTTTCTTATAAAATAAACTTATTATATTTGATATGATTAAAAAAAGGAATATTTGTTCTTATATAAATTACGTACAATAATTGAAGAAAAACCCTGGTATGGTGCATGCATCACTTACCACCTTACTACTTATGTAGATATTAATTTCTACTCTAAGAAGGGTGATAAGTAAAGGTTTTATGGTGTGCTCCATATTTTAAAAGCAAATTAATGGATAAATTTAACATTTTATATTATTTATTGTTAAAATTATAAATTTTTAGTTTAAATATATTATTTTAACAATCTTTCTCATTTATCTGGCAGAAGTATATATTTTAAAAGTTAGTTAAGATTAAAAACTATATTGGAATATTTATCAGTATTTTTGTTAATTTTAAGGGATGACAACAGAATTTATCTGAATGAAGAAGCTGGTCATATGCTGCGTTCGAAGCTTGTGAGCTCACGAGAAGGTGGAGTTGCTGCAGGCGATGGGTTACTCGACAGTCCTTATGTTTTATAACAGTTTTAAGAAATGTGTGTCATTGATGAATTTTATGTTAGAGGGAAGTTTTTGATGCATTTAAATAATATTCTGTAATTTTTTATTTTATTGTTGTTTTTTATTACTGAATTAGTTTAGAAATAATCTAACTTAACTCAGATTATATGGAGTTTTCAAGAAGGTGTCATGTTACCAAATGATTTTAACAACAGAAAAAAACAAATAACCAATTTTATAACCTGTACTAATATTCAGAGACGAGCGCACAGTTATGACTAATTTTAGCCAGTAATACCTGTTTCAGAGGAAAAATACTGTTATTTGTTAATCAGAATTGTAATAAATGAAATATAAATTTTTATTGCGCCTACTTAAATCATTTCCATCCATTTTCATGCCAACTTTAATTTATTCTATCCAAATTTAAATTATAAAATATCTATTAGATGAAATTACCTACATTATTCATTCATTAGGAAAATTTTATGAAGACTTTAATTTCAGAATTTCGGGCTGAGAAAATTAATTACATTAAATTAATACCGAGATTGCAGTGGCCGATCATGTGGAAGCAGTGCTGTGCTACATTAAACTTTGTTTCAGCCTGTGAGGAATTTTTTTAGTGGTGATCAGAATAAATTCTGACCATCGCATTCAGACTAGTTTTGGTAGGTAACCTACCTACTTTAAATCTAATAAAAATTGACAACCTAAAATGTATTAATTTTTTGTGAATATATAATTTAAAGAAATAAATTGGTCAAAATTATATTTTTGAATTCATTTGATATCATTTCAACACTTGATATAAACGTCTGATGGTTTCTTAAACTCGAGAATTCAACGGTTTTCAATTATCATAACGTGAAGAGTAAACACCAAAGATCCACCTTGAGAATAACCTTAGGTAAGATGCAGTTACTTTGTTACAGGCTTGATGGAAAGAGTATAATGCTAGGGGATAATCTATCATGTCAAGTGAAGCCAAAAAGATGGTCTTATTAGGCTTCAAAGGCATGTTGGGGCTGGAGTGGGGAACATCCGGGATGCCATACCTGCAAGTCATAGATGGAAAGTTAATCAAACTTCGTATTCAGTTTATTACTGTTATTCATATTTTCATGAATACTGGTAATTCTTAGTCACTTTTTGTCATAAACATTTTTATTTTTATCCTTTTAAGAAGCCTTAATGACAGTCTTGTGAGTGGACAGACCAGATATTTATTATCTGCTATTCACAGATGAAATAAGTAATTAATTTAATAAACTCTTGTGTAATTATTTCAGGTTTTTTTTATTGATGCATAAAAAAATTTTCTCGGCATACTTCCGCCTATTATTTTCACTTACCTATATATGTAATATATAGTAAGGAAAGTATTACTATCATGAATAATTTTTGAATTTGAGTTTTCAACAGAAATACACGTTTTCAGGTCCTCTGAGTCCCAATAACCAAGTCTCACAAAATGGTCTGTGAACTTACGTGCCTGTCTGTGTGTATGTGAATAGACTAACTCAAAAACTAAAATGTGGAACTGAAATTGTATGTTTAAAGAGGTATATGCCTGGGGCGTTACTGTGACTTTTTCAGTATAATCAGCTGGCTGAAAGTGCCACTTATATAATCGATTTTGATTAAACTTGGTAAATCTATGTACTTATCCATGCATGTAATGTATGTAAATCTATGTAATCCATTAAACTGCTTGTAATATCAGATAGGTCTTATCTTCATTGAAATAGTTTGACAGGGCTTAAACGAGGAATTTCCAAAATGGCTTCCACTTTAACTTTAATTTTGTTTGTTTGAAATAATTAATCACCTCACATATTTGTATATAATTACAATATTATTGTATTGTAATACAATATAATATGTGATTACCCATTTTTGGAACATGAGTACTTGTAAACTATGAAAGGATTTAATTAACAACTTTAGGAGACAAGAGAAAAAATATTTTTTATAGGTTCAAAAGGCATATCTGGATATATAACTAATAATATAAATGTATTATATCCTGTTGGAAAGCCTAGGATTTTAGAGAAAAATAATTTACTAGTAAAATCAAAGAAGGTAATAGAGAATAACGAAAAACACATAAAGGAAAAGTTCAATTCAAATAGGAATTTTACAGTAAACTGGAGGAGCGAACTGCACTGTGTGTTCTTCTGTTTCACCAGTCTGATAACTGTTTGCTTGTCACCATGGTCATTAAATAATTAGTTTTAATTTAACTTAACCAATTTATAATAAGCAGGATGACTAATTCTATAAAGTCATTCTAGTATTTTTAATATCGATTCTATAACAGTTCAGCCAGGATTAATTCAACTCGAAGTAGGGTGGTGGTTAATATAAGTTGTTTGATGCAAGCACTGAACTTAATTTTTTTATTTCATTTAACCTGTATTAGAACCTTTCAGTAACAGGATTACCCCATAAAATCAATCTTAATATTTTCAATATTCATTCTATAACAATTTAGCATTCAATAAATGGTTAAGAGCAGACTATAAATTTTGGCAAACTGTTATCTTTTTACATTTCTGCCATACTTTTCCATAAGAAAAATGTTAACATATTGACATGAGAAATTTTATTATTAGTACTTTCTGAAAAATGTTAAATTGGAGCTAGTGTTCACTCAGACAAATGAAAGGCTCTTTTGGAAAATTAGTGTTGGAAAGCATTGCCACAGTGAATAGTATAGAAATACCTGTTCTGAACTGAGTGAAGATTAATTTCAACTCAAAGTTGGGCCTAAAAAATTGTGTGATCCCTGTTCAACATCAAAGTTTTTCAAATAAAGGTAAGTTAAAAGTTAAAATCAACACCTGTTTGGTAATAAAGAATAAATAATAATAAGAAATAAAATAGAGGATAAATGTCAATGGTGAATAATTTTTTTTTATAAACAATTCTCACCATATCAGAATCAAATTTTTATTTTCAAGTATTAAACTTTAGATTTGAATGTTTGCCTTATAAGAAATTTATCTTTTATTAACTGTTCCGAAAAAATATTAATTGAAAAATTTTCCAATTGAATAAAAGTTTAGTTTATTAAATTTTATGTGCAATTCCTACTTTTTAGAATATGAATATATTTAGGGATCCTCACTATTCACACTGAAATGTGTCAGTTTGAAGAGAACAGAGAGAGACCTTAACAGGAATTTCTGGAGAAGGAATTAATGTATTTTCATTGTTGATAAACCACATTATTGGGAACAGCATTTACTACAACTTATAAATTAGTTCGGATTTGCGATTAAATGAACGGTTTTACAGATAGTTACATTAATGGTGAAAATCTTTATTTACGTTGACATAAATTGACACCCTGGGGGCCTGGCTCTACTATCTGTCTTATGATTAAAAAAAATTATAAATTGTAATAATTATTTCTTTTAATGTAAGAAGTAAGACATATTTCGAGGTCATAATTCTTCAGTAACGAACCTGTTAAACAAAATCTATTTAAAATAGCTTTATATTCCCAAAATATTTACGAATGCCATGCATCACCTTAGCAACCTTAGAAGAGGTGCCCGTTCGAATTTGTCCTGGGCAGATTCAAATTTATGTCATGGTGGATCTGGATCCATAGAATGTATCTCGACCTTTCCACTCCCGCTACATACTATGTATCTATAACACGTTGGTAATCTGTAAAATAACACATACTGTAAACGAGAAATGACCAAATAGGAGGTAAAAATCACATCTATTTGGGCGGATGCACTATCTCGGACAAACCGTACAATGAGTTCCGTTCATTGTACAATGAGTGCAGTTCTCAGTTTTGACAAAACAATTTCATCTCGTGGGCCTTAAGTGTAGAGTTAATGGTTCGAAGAGATAAGACAAGTAACTCAGAAGGTAACCGATTGTTTATCCATAGAGATATAAAATTTCCTCTTTACAGTATTGGTTTGTAAGGCGTTGTTCGTGAACTACTAAGAGAAATTGCTCAGTGTTCATAAATAAACAACTAACCCAACATGACAGCTTAACAAGACAAATGAAGATAGATTTTATGTCAACTTTTATTGATTTGATACAATATATTAATTATTTTTGAAATAGTTTCAACAAACACTCCTTTTGTTCCCTTTATATGCAAAGAGCAAATAGAATACTGGTAAAATATCACTTTTGAGCAAGATTTTTGTATTTTATTCCCACATTTTGTAGATAAATTGTTTGATTTTTATCATGTTGTAGAAAGAAAAAAATATATCCAATCCAACATGGACGGACATAGATACCTAAATCCATACTCTGATAAATGTCTTCAATTATTTCTTACTGAGGATGGAAATGTATGATTTTAATATAATTTATTATTTGATTTGTTTATAAGAACTAAGTTGTTGACATTCAATGTTGTCTTATCCATTGGTGTAGATATAACTTATTTGGTGATTTACTGTTGAGAATTAGTAAAACTAGAAAATGTTTTCATGTATTTTTCTATTTTCGAATAATATTATGGCCTATGATTTTATTATTAACATCATCTTTGTCTCCTATCTATGTTGTAACCCTTGTTATATAAAATTATCTAATTGTTATTTGTAATAATTTGAGCTTGTACACCATTTGTCAAGTTATAATGCTATTACTTAAAAATGAATAAAAAACCCAATATTTGCTTGAACAGCAAGGTAAGAACAGTCTTAGAAATTGTATAGTCATCTTCCAAACTTGAAACTAAAAGATTAAATAGTTGTTTCACTGAAGTGGTATATCAATTAACATTAGAGCAACATGTATGAGAGTTTTGTACAATAAAACAAATCCAAATTGTTGAGGTGCCATTTTTTTTTTTTTATGTTCTACTCTAGATAAATTTTATTACTTCCATGTGCAGGATCCTAAGATTTTATGACTAAGGTTACCTATTTTTTACAGCTACAGGAAGAACTTGTCTCAAAAATAAAAGAAATAAATGAAAATTTTGATAAAGAAATAAGAAGAACCTTGCCCATGTTCAAACCCACTGGAGATTTTTCAGTTTACACTGGCTACTGTGGGACAGCTCTGTTGTATCTTCTTAAATATAAAAAAACCAATGATAAATATTATTTAGATGTAAGTATATGATTTATCGGACAAACAGTATAAAAGTTGATATTTTTATTTCAACTTTTGATTTTTCATTAATTAGTTGAGTTGATATACAATAATGATATATTTTTATTATCTTAAATAATAACATCTAACAAAATAAATTTAATTGTGACATATCTAAGTGAAAAAATATGTTGGGCTACAAAAAATTGTGGCAGTCTTGTTTTGGGCAGATAGAAGTGAAACTTCTGGAAATGAAGTAATATATTGAGGTTTATTAATAATTATATTGCTTTCCCTCTCATAGCTTAAAGATGAAAATATTAGTTCCCGAATAATAATGCATTAATAATTATTGCATGGAATATTGTTTATATTTTAATAGGAGACAATGAGATAACCGGAGGTCACTCAATCAATCACTCAGTTGCTAAATCATCTAAGATTCTACTCTCCCATTAAAATACAACAATTTTCCTGCTACAATTGATCAGTATTATCCCCCCCCCAACATCATTTATGTTTCATCTTGCATCACAAAATTAATTTACTACTGTATAATTTTTTTTTCTTTAGTTGTAGAACGTTGGTAAAGAAATTTCACTTAAAAAACAACAATGAAAAAATTAGACATTAAATTCATATAGAATATTTGAACTAATGTACAATTG
Source organism: Halyomorpha halys (assembly GCF_000696795.3). Taxonomy (NCBI): domain Eukaryota; kingdom Metazoa; phylum Arthropoda; class Insecta; order Hemiptera; family Pentatomidae; genus Halyomorpha; species Halyomorpha halys. Next base: position 196,964 of record NW_027115275.1, on the reverse strand, counting down.
TTCTTGTTTTCTTTGTTTCTACTGAAACCAATGGATTATTTCTGTAAATAAATAATAAATATAATATGCTTATATCTATGTTAATAAGCAATTCATTCTATAAAATACTTATTGGTATTATGCCAGTTATAAACAACAAATTAAATATTATATTTTTAATCTTAACACTTGAGACTGGTTAATATTATTTAAATAAATAAAATTTTATCCATTTTTTATTTCATTTATAAGTTCGACAATTCGGCCATCCTCAAGGACATCTTAATACAATTTTAGAACTAAATCATTTTAAAAAACAACTCCCTGTAGGTTATACTGCCCAGGTCATTTATCAGTCCACAAATTACCCTAATTAGTCAATTTTTTAAAAAAATTAAATTAAAAATTATTTGTCACAGTCACCTTCTTTGTTAAAAATTATCAAAACAATATTTGTTATAATTTTTAACAAAGAAGGAACTTTGATAAATAATTGTTAATTTTAATTCAATGTGAAAATCGACTAATTTGGATAATATGTGAACTGATAAATGACCTGGGCAGAATGAAGAACATAAAATTGTTTTTAAATGATTTAGTTCCAAAATTGTATTAAGATGTCCTTGATGATGGCTGAATTGGCCGAAATGTCGGATTCATAATTTCATTTATTATGTTTCAAAAATGTTTTGGGACTAAAATGGATAAAATTTTATTTATTTAAACAAAAGTAAATATTCCATTTAGCTGATTGACCGTAAGGAAATTGGAAGGAAATGGTCTGGTTTGCAGTTAAAAACAAATTAAGAAAGTGTCTCCTATTTATTAATGGTCAATCCTTCGACACACTGAAGGTCTTCACCAGGGCTGTTGTGATTGGTGGAGCTGTACAAGAGGAATCTCACTAATCACAGCAGTAGAAGAACTATAGTGTGGATCTTAGCATTGGCCATTAATAAATAAATAGGTGACACTATTTCTTAATTTTTTTGTTTTTAACTGCAACCCTAATCATCTCCTTCCTTTTTTTAAATATAAAAAAGTAGTAAAAAGATAGCATTAAGAAGAAATTAATTGATATAAAACAATCCTTCTTTTCTAAAAACTTTATGTTATAAGAATATGAATTCATATTTACGGAAAGTCATAATGAAATTCATATTTGCTATAGAGTTTATAGTCTAGTTTAAGAAGGTATTTCGTTCTATCTTGTATTATGTATGATAATAAAAAAAAAAATTTTTTTTTGTGAATATCTCTTCAGTTTCCATTTTTCAGACGGCCTTAAAACTTGCTGATGATGCCGTTGATAATATTGATGCTGTTTCTCATATGAGAAGTAAGCGGCTTAGCTTTCTTAATGGCATCTCTGGTCCTCTGGCGTTGGCGATTGTTCTCCACAAGCTTAATGGTGAAGAGAAAAAGTCTGACCAATTGATAAAAAGGTTATTGCTTGCTAAACCAGTTACTAATCATAAATAAATATCAGAATATCTAGAGATATATTAGTGAATTTGCCAATTTTTCGGAATTGGTTTCAGTCTTCATTTGAGCTTTATTGTATTCAAATAGCAATTAATAATATCAACTAATGATTTAAAATTCTGTGAGAATCATCAATATCATCAATAAATGTCCATGGCTTATCTATAAAGTTCTTTCCATTTCTTAGAATAAAACAAGGGACGTGTTGGCCGTACGGGTTGGGGCACAGGTCCCAGTGTGCTCGGTTCCCACTTGGGGAAGTTAAAAATTCATTTTTTGGTGGTCCCGAAGAATGAATATTGACACTCCCACCTTGGTTAGTATGAGACGGCAACCTAGGTAACCGTCAGGGGTTGGTAAAAAGGACCACTAGGCCCACTTGCCGAACTTGTTCCTCCCACCAAATATCAGTACCATTACCAGTATAATAGAATAAAATAAAACGATACTGTAAAGATCATGTTAGATCAAATTAATCTTTTGACGATATAAGAAAAGCTTGATTCAGTTCAGCAAACCATTTTGGATCATATTCAGAAACTTGGGTTGGTGTGGAAATATTCAAGATGGGTGCCACATCATTGCATGCCACTTAAGTTCCAAATCTATGCTTGTATGGAATAAAATCAAACCCTTCTTGGACCAAATGATAATTGGGGACAGAACAGGAATTTCTTATGAAAATATCATAAGGAAAATAATATATTGTGAACCCAGAAAACCTTTTCCCTTCAGCTCGAACTGAAGTTGAGCCTATGTTAGGGAATGTCGTTTACATGGTGGCACATTCGAGGATAAATAAATTCTGATTTGTTGAAACTGAAATGAAATCTAAATTCAGAGAGGTACTGTCAGCAATTGGATAATTTAAAAACAGCACTCCAAGAAAGAAAGGTTGGCGATGTTCAATAGGAAGAACATGTTGCTGCTTCATGATAATGCTAGACCATATACTACTTTAGGAACTGGTCAGATATTCCCAGAACATAGCTAGAAAATTCTGTCATTTCCACCATACTCTAGGACCTAGTACCCTCCAATTGTCGGATTATTATCACTTGCTTCTGTCCACACAAAATTTTGTGCTTTGGAAAAAAACTAAAAAAAATCATTTATCAGGCAAGCACTGGTTCAGTCTTTCAGCTCTAGGAATAAGTTATTTTTTAAAAATGGAGTGTACAAATTGCCATCATGCTGGCAAGAAGTTATAAACAATGATGCCAATAATATTATTCAATAAAGTTTAATGAAGGTATGAAAAAATTATTATTTTGTTTTATTCTAAAAACAGATAGAACTTTATTAGAAATAAATCACAATTTTTTGGGGGGGAATAATAATATTGTGTCTTAATAATACTCTATCTGTTTGAATGTTTTGAGTCGGTTCCAATTTTTCATGTTTATTGAGGAAAACATGGTTATTCTGTATAAAAACCTCAGGATAATTTTAACAAACTTTTTTTTTTTAATTTATGCTTCAAGGTTGTTGGAACTAGATTTTGAGTCAGTGTCAAATCATGATGAAGTGTTGTATGGGCGGGCTGGTTATCTTTATAGCCTACTCTTTGTAGATAAATATTATGGACCTGTAATCCCTCTCAAATGTTTCCGAAAAGTAGGTATGATAAACTATTTAATTAAATGAAAATAAATGAGACTATATATATTATATTTGCACATTATTACACGATTAGGTGATATACAGCGTTATAAAGTCTGGATGGAAGAGATCTAAATACAGGAATCCTCAGAATGCAGTTCTTTCTTTTCAATGGCATAACAAAAACTACTTTGGGGCAGCTCATGGAGTTGCTGGCATTTTAAACATGCTATTACATGTGAGTATTTGTTCGTATACTACTATTTTTAAAGTAGATAATGTTTTCAGTGTAGTAACTAAACTGAAATAACTTAATAATGATGGGTTTATGCCTGGTATGATCCAGTAATGTTTTTACTAAAATTGAATTACTAGTTGTGCCTCTTAACATCTTTGATTTTTACACGTTTTTACAATAACTATTACCTATTGATTATGTAATTACCATGAGTGGGTTATTAATGTGGCAGTGCATGATGTCTGTGGAATATGAGGTAGTACTTAGGATAGTAGGCTATATATAGAACAATGCTATAATCTGATGTTGTGTGGACCTCAATAAGCCATATAAACTTATACCAGCTGCAACATAAACAAACCAGAACATCTCCTACCCTAGCAACATTTGTTTAATTGTAATATACACAATCAAGATATTATTACAATATCAAAAATAACAATTTCATTTAAACTAATAATTAGAAAACCATAAAAGAGAAAAATGATCATTAACGCACAAATATTACTGAATGTTGTTAAATTGGAACATATACTAGGCTTAAAAATAAATGTTTGCTGATTCTCAAAAATTCATAATTTTTAAGCCCCACCGAATAAAATGGTTTTCAATGTTCATCATAAAACCATGAAGTTACAATATAGAATCGGAAAGCATTTATTTCTGACAGAATTATTGAAATAATTGTGTTATGATGTTGTACTATTGTTCTAATTGCCATGAGCACTTTAATGTTCACTGCTATTTCTGTCCCAGAGGAACATTTTTTATATTCAAATACATCTCATGAGTATTGCAGCATTAAATATATATGAATATTAAATACATATGGTGTTGACAGGGGTTTTGGAGTATTTGAAATGGGAACAAAACAACTAGGGCTCCAAATTAATGAACAGAAGACTGTTAACATGCTAACTTCAATAAAACCGCGTGGAGGAGATAAATATGTCAAAATAGGAAACCAAACCCTGAAATCAGTCAAAACGTTTAAATATTTAGGTGTACTGATGACTGAAAATGATGAAATGGCAGAGAAACTGAAAGCAAGGATAGCCCTTGGGAATAGATGGCTACTTTGCCATGAGAAAAATTCTGAATTATAGAGCCCTGTCTCTGAGAAACAAAATATATGTATGAAAAAGCCTTATGATCTGTCATCATGTATGGTTCTGAGACCAGGGTGTTGTCAAAGGTGTCAGAAGCCAAATAGCTGGTATGAGAGAGACTTGATTTACACAGAATCAGTGGCCCAGTAAGTGAAGATGGACAATGGAGAATTCACTCTAACAAGGAATTTTGTGAGATTTATATGAATCCAGGTTTGATATGAATTGTAAGATGGAGCCAAATCAGATAGATAGTTCATTTAGCACATATGCTCAGAGAATCAGTCCGGAAATGTTTACTCGCAGACTGACCTGGTGGAAGATGTGATAGGGGAAGTCCACTAGGGGAAGTGAGATGGCTGGATGGAGTGGAAGAAACATTGAAAAAGATGGTAGATGCCCGGGGCAGGAGAAAGTGGAGGAAAATTCAAGATAGGCCCAGGTTCTTAGCAACAATAAATAAATGATTAAATCTCAATTTCATTTTTATACATCTCTCTTTTTATTGTGTTAGAATAAACTGTACGATATTTCAAAATGTGTCCCCGAAAAAAAATATTGTCATGGACAAATGAAACCTCAAAATAAAAACAGACATTTTTATGACATATGGGAATCAGAAATGTGTGGCAATCCTGACGTTCTAAACATGACGGCCATCATATTGACTCTTACTCCTTTCACACATTTTGGCTGGAAAATTATTTTGTATTATACAAAAATTATTTCAACTAATTTTTTATTGTATTAGATCAGCCTTTAAGATATTTCTAAATACGTACCAGATAAAAAAAAAAAAAAAATTCATTGACTAAGGAAACCTCAAACCAAAAACAGAAATTTAGGTGACTTCCAGATTTGTTTTAGGGCATCATGATGGGTACCAAAATTACAAATTGAAATTTTATTTTTTGAGATGAATATTTTGTTGAAAATTGGGACTTGAGAATGGCCCATTCTTTGAAAATCATCCAGTTGCTTCTCCCAGAATTCATTTCAAGAGTTAAGGTTTCAGGTGGCCACTGTTAGTGCAGTTACCCTACCTATTGTTTTGATTGTATTCCTATAATTTATGTTATCTACCATTTTGTTTTTGTATATAATTTCAAACTTACAAAATAAATAATGAACTTTATTTAAAAATATTATATATATATTTATAAT
>NW_027115275.1:181926-184286 GCF_000696795.3 Halyomorpha halys | reverse complement strand
TATACATAAATATTTATAAATAGTTGACCGTATAATTTAAAATATGAAGAAGATGGTCAAATAAGTTTGAATAGTTGAATAAGTTTGTTCTTTTTTGACTGCAACCCTGACCATCTTCTTCATATTTTAATTTAACATGTTGATTGATATCTCATTAGATAGTTCCCTGGATTTATTTTATTATTGGCCAATATCTATTATTTATTTAGGCTATTTTCACTAGTTGGGACTGTGTAACTGTGTGAATTGTAATTGATCATGATCAGCTGCATAGCTCAGAGATAACTGTTATTAAAAAAAATCAGTTGAGGGTAAATTACCTAAAATAAAACTACAACAAAGTATTCAAAAGAAAATCATTAGTTGTCTTTTGTTCTTCTATGTAAAATACTAATGCTGAGGCATCATATCTGTTTAGGCTAACGAGATGCTAAGTGAAGATGAGAGAACCATAATTATTCCAAATACATTAAAATGGCTTGCTGACCAGAAATATACAAGTGGTAATTTCATCTCTTCCCAGGGCAGTAATAAGGATAGATTAGTACAATGGTGTCATGGTTCTCCAGGATTTATTAATCTATTTCTGCTAGCATATAAGGTAACTCGATTCTGATTAGTTTAGGATTCTGATGCATAAAATCCATCTCATAGAACATACATCTGCAAATAATTTTCAAAATTAGTTTCTATCACGCTTAGCATGGAAAAATATTTCTTGTGGTTTTAAACTCTCATAAATTAGGTAAGTAGTAAGAGTTAAATAATTTTAATTGATTAATAAATTTTAATAAAGTAACAAATTAGGTCTTTTTTTTTTTTCACCAATTACTCCTAAACGTTGCGTCGTGGTCAAAAATATATTGTATAAGAAATTAAATGATGCATTGAATGAGTACTAGAACTTATTAATTTGGTCAAGTAGTTTGTCTTAAATTGTAAATTGTCATAGGCCAAAAAACAAATTAGTTTTCAAATTTTTCTCTGAATTGAGATCTAATACTATATATGAATCCAAACTTACCTCAGAAATGCATTCCTGGCATTCCTAAACCCGTTAATAAGCAGCTAATTAGATTAATAAAGAAGGAAATTAGAAATTTTAGTTGTTTTTTTTAGTTTTGGAGCCTATAAATCCTAAACGGTATATCCTAGTGAAAAAGTTCTAATAAAACAAGGTAAAGAACATTAAATTATGTGTTGAATTAGTACCATAATGTAATAATTTGGTACCATAAATGATGATATGATCATAAACCATCTGTTCTAGTCGTATATGGACCAAAAAACCATCTATGGAGCTCGAGAAATAACAGGTGTCGGTTTACAACTATATCAGTTAACTGTATTATTACGTTATAGTACTTATAAAACACATAATTTAACATTCTTTCCTTTGTTTAACAACTTTTTCACTAGGATTCATTATTTAGGATTTAAAGGCCGAAAATTGAAAAAAATCTTAAATTTCTAATTCCTTAATTTATCACACTAATTAGCTGCTTATTAATCATTTTAGGACTGGCACAAATTTGTTTCCATTTTAAGTTTGAATTCATAGGTGGTACTTAATCTCAGTTTCGGCAAAATTTTAAAATAAATTTTGATTTACAATGGGGTAGCGGTTTACAAATTACTGCTGGACCAAATTAGTTATGGTACTCATTTGACACAGATTTTACTGCTGTTTAATTTGTTATATCATATCTTTTTTTTATGTTGCACAATATAGGTGTTATAGGTGATAAATAAACAAAACAAAGACCTAATTTTTTAATTTATTAAATTAATTAGGCAATTATAACAAGTTTTAGAACTGCTAGAAATATGTTTCCATATTCAGTGTTATAAAAAGTAATTTTTATAATTACTCGCAGATGTATGTTCTATGAGATGGATTTTATGCATCAGGCACCTGTATTATAAAGTTGATATGTATATTGTGTTTATAAATATTATAAATTTTGATCCTAGGTTTATGGGAACAAATGGATGTTACAAACTGCCATAGAGGCAGGAGATGTTGTTTGGGAACGAGGACTGATCTCTAAGGGATATTCTATTTGTCATGGAGTGGCAGGCAATGCTTACTCCTTCCTGGCTCTTTATAATGTTACAAAGGTTTAAGAATCACTATTTTTAATTTAAATAATAATCTTATTAAATTTTTAATTATTAATTAATTATTAATTATGAGAGATAGTTGACCGTGGATGATAAATGAGGAGAAGATGGTTGGGGGTGCGGTCAATGAAACACACAAATAAGTATGATTAACTTATTTTAATGTGCCGACGTTTCGGCTAGAGTTTCTAGCCTTCTTCAGGGCTAAAAACAAAACAAGATAACAACCACAGTAA
>NW_027115275.1:172421-180269 GCF_000696795.3 Halyomorpha halys | reverse complement strand
ACAGTAAAATTAAGGCGTGGATGGTAAGAATTAAAGGCGGTTAAGATGTCAGAGATTTTATCAGGATTTAAAACAAGGAGGAGATCATCTACATATTTTTTAGTAAGAATAATGTTAACTGGAAAAAGGGGATAACGGAATCGAGTAAATTATTAAGAACAATGTTGGAAAGATCAGGAGCTAGAGGATTTAACCATCTTCTCCTCATTTATTAAATTTTTCATTACATTTATTTATATCTATCTATAAAGAAATATATTGACGACAAAAATTCAGCTGATCTAAATCTATTTATTATTTTCATAATGCAAACCTTTCGTGAATATTTTTATCTGTACAGAAAATTGAATTATGAACATTGAAAAATGTTAAATTGATAAAGCTTAAGTTCCTTAAGTTCCTATTATGTATTTCCTGTTTAATAGGTATATTAGTATATATTCAGGTTCTTCCATGGCAATCCAACAAACTTTTGGACCTTACCCTCTCAAATTTTCTTTAAATCTGGCACAATTATTGGTATAGACTTGGAAAAACATGAAATTTACTGAGATAGGTCCTTTTGTTTTTAAATTACAAAGCTATAAAGGTTGAATTAATGAGCTAAAAAACAGACAATAAGTTTTAGGATTGCTGTAAAATCTTCCCTAATTTACCTAGAGGTATGGAAGAGGCATCATTTTGTAGTATATTGCATGCTCTTTCATATGTATAGAAACAAATAATTTCAATTTTATTAGGTCTATCCCCAATTAGTTTTAAACTGGAAAAACAAAAAAATTTATATATATATATAATAATCAATTATTATTTCATTAATTTGATTTCAACAAAATTAATTTAATATTTTCATTTAGATTAACCAAAAGAGATAATATAGAAAATTTTTAAATTTTGGTCAGGTTTTTCCCTGTTCAAGCTGTGTGGGACCTGTTTCGACTTTGAACAATTTGGACCTCAAATCATTAAGGATAAAGCCTGCTGCCTGACCAGTAACCATTAAGGATAAAACCTCTCTAGTAGGGAGATCAAATGGGTGTAGTAGACTTGTGTCTGTTTGGACCTGGGACCATTAGAAGGAGCTGTTCCAACTTCAGAACTAGAACTGTTTAAACAGTTCTAAACTATAATGGTTCCAACACATCCCCAGGTGCGGTATTTCCCCAATGTGCTGGAGAATAAGTGGGTAAAACATTGCATTGGTTTCCAAATTTAGGGGTATTTGAAGCTTCTCCAGTCTAAAAGATGTACTACAATGTTTGTATAATAATAAACTGCTTTGTTAAGCAGTTAAGTGTGGCTAATGTCTTTAAGGAATAGGGTATAGGAGACAAATAAAGATAAAACAAAAGAGAAAAAAAAAATCTTTTAGATAGGAAGTTTTGTTTATTTTGTAAAAAATGTTTTATTTATATATTTTTTTTTTGTTTCCATAGGAACCAAAATATCTGTATAGAGCCGCTTGCTTTGCTGATTGGTGCACACAATATCCCAAACACCAAGGAATGGCGCCCGATAGACCATATTCTCTTTATGAAGGTATGGTACTAAATTTTATTGACAATTACAAGTCTGGAAATAATGATCGCATATTTGTCCATAAGTTATTTATTTTTTATGTTACAAAATGATGTTTACTATTTATGAAGACTCTGTATAGTTGATTAAAGATTAGTTTAGTACAAGGCTGATTCATTGAAGTCTGAGTACTACTAATTCAGGAATTGAGCAATGTGCGACCCCCCCCTACTCCTGACTTCGGGCAAAAGGGATCCCCCCAGGAAAATATTTGAAATTGGATTGGTTATAAGTACATTCCGAGGCAATTTTACAATAAATATGCCCGTTAAAATCTTTCTGCTAACACTAAAACATCACAAAATGTAATCAATAAACAACAATTTCTCACATAATAAGTGCTGCTAAACTCTCTCATGGATCATCTGATGGGAATAGCAAGTGTCTATTATTTTATTTTATTGACTTTGATTGAGTATGCATGCAGTAAGGTGCATAATTTGTTACCTTATACAGACCCACACACAGATTATGATTTAAGGCTTTATAGACCAATTGAAAGGTAATTTTTCCCTCCATATTTTAATCTAGAGGTTTACAGACCTAATAATGGTGACAGTATCTAGATTTATTTTACAAGGAGAAGAAGGTTGGGGTGTGCGGTCAATGAAGAACACAAATAAATTAAACTTATTTTATTAGTGGCAACATTTCCAACATGATTTCTGACCTTCATCCGAACTAAGAAAACCAGTTAGAAAGAAAACATATTTGTTTATAATAAATTTAATTAAGTTCTATTTCTCTCTTTTTTTTTATAATTTTAATTTTAAATTATTTTCATTTTGTATTAGCTTACAGGATTTTCATATTTATATTATTTTCTGTTTCTATCCTCTTTCATAACTTTAATTTTACCCTATTCTCATACTGCATTTATTTTTCCCCAATACTACTTATAAATCTTTACTATCTTCTATTTCTTAATTTCTAGTCATTCTCTATTTTCTTTTATTCCTGATGGTTATCTTGTTTTTTGTTCTTAGCCCTCATGAAGGACTGAAATTCTGGCACTAATAAAATTAATTATACTTATTTGTGTTCTTTACTGACCACATCCTCAACCATTTGCCCATTTAATATCCATGGTCAACTCCATTAAATTACTAACAGTTCAAGATTTATTTTGTAGAACCACAACGAATAAATTCATAGGAGAACAGAAAAAATGAAAAATATATTTTTTTCTGTAACATATTTTCCTACAGATCTATACTACAAGTAATTGTTTTCTATCAATATTTAATAATTTATTTTTATCAAGGTTTATCATCAGTGCAATATACAACTTTTGGATCTATACCATCAGAAATATGAGAAGGTTTAGAATTATAAAAAATGTACCATATTAGAAAATTTTGTAGTTTCTTTGATGTCATCCCAAGTCTCTCAGATAGTTTCCCTTCTCCTTCTTTCCATACACTAAGCATCTGTAATCTGGAGAAAATAATGAAGGATACCAGAGTTTGGGAGAGAAGAATTCGAAGAATAGTATGTATAAGGATGGTATTGTATCTTTTAATGATCTGGAAAGTAATATTACTTGAGGTAATCATATTACTTTAAATAAATGGTTTGATGAAAGATTAATTTGTTTTTTATGTAGAGGAGGGGAGTGAGATATATTGTTATTTGTTTCATTCATTAGTGTTGAAAAATTAAGTTAACTATATAAAAAAAAATTATAATTTCCTATATATATATATGTATTCTCTTCTTGGATGTTTCTAAGATACTCTGTCCTCCCTCTTCAACATAATATAACTCACTGTCTGTTTTAAAAACAGTGCATCTATAATTTTATGTAATTTATTCCTGATAATAATAGAGAAAACAATTAATATATAAAAGAGTATTCTAAAGTTATATTTGACTTAATGTATTCAAATTATTATTATCGTAATTATAAATTTAAATTATATAACAAAAATAATGTTCCTTGATCAATGATTCAATCATAAGATTTAATTAGAGGTAGTGGGTAGTGGATAAGTTTTTAATTCCTTTCCCTTGAAATGTCCAATAAGAGAATAAATATATGTATTAAAACTATTTTATTTTCATTCTAAGTTTTAAACCTTTAGGGAATTATAATTTTTTGTTAACATAGTAAATTTCTTATTTTTTTTTTTTTTTTTTAGGTATAGCTGGAATTTCTTATTTCCTTACTGATTTACTGGACCCAGAAAATTCGGCTTTCCCTGGGTATGCCTTATAATTTTGTGTCCCTTACCATTTCAATAAATATGTGATATATTTCAGTTATGAAGTTATTAACAAAATTATCATGGAATTCATCAATAAAATATCATATAAAAGTTTGTTCCCTTATTTTATTAATTTTGCCCCTCATTAGTTAATTTTTAACATTAGATTAGGTATAAACTCAGTGTTTTACCAAGCATATTTACTTGTATTCATTGTTGTAATATTATTTGTATTTTTATTATCTTTAATTAGTTATTCTGTTGGTAAATGCAACTTGTCGTGTTTTAATATTGCAATTAGGGGGACTAATACATGATGGGGGAAGGTTTAAAATAAGCTGTCTGTCAACACAAGAAAAATCTCAAAGTTTTAAGCTTATCAAAGTATGATAAGGTTGCAAAGTTACTCTTCCTAAACAGAGCTTTGGAAAATCCTTGGACCATTTTGGGCCTTTTCCAAACTTTTTAAAGAACATCTGTTTTGATAGTTTCAAAAATCTATTATTTTTGCATGTAATTTTTAATATAGGTAGGCAGTGACACCTCTTATGTGCCAAAACAAGTTTATACAACAATTACAAGTCCTTTAATTTAATGTCTGGAAGTTCGACATATTTAGCAGCATTTAATTTTTTTTTTATAGGAGTATCTGAGGTGCTTAAATGTTGAAAGATGAAAAGAGTGAGAGCAAGAGATTGGTTGACTGTGGTGGAGGAGGCCTAAGTTCTTGTAGAACCATAATGCCAATAATAATGATAATAATTTTTCATTTGTAAGGTCGCATACAGTATGAGTTGATTTAAGTTCCACTTTTTTCTTTTTAAGTTCCATAATGTATTTTCCTGTTTTTTTTTTTAAATTTTATTTTCATACCTTAAATATAAAAAACACTTAGGCACCTTTATGAATTTGTTTTGCTTATATCACCGATTTTATTCTAAAATGAATACATTTTTTATAATATTTTTCTCCTGATTATCACATAGAGAAAATCTATTCAGGACTTAATTTAAAATATAAAAGTATATGACTTTCAACAGATCAACTATTAGAGCCAAAGGAAGAACAGGAGCAGAAGTTAACTGTATCGCTTTTTAGGAGTATTGTGTTGTGGTACTCATTCCGGGCATGATTCAACATTTTTTAAAATTTGTTTTTGTAATTTTTTTTACTAGGATCCACTATTTAGGATTTATAGGTGAAAAATCAAAAGAAAGACCTAAAAGGATCTGATGAATCCTTACCCTGTGCAATTTCTCTAGTGTTAGTCTTAACAATTTCAATCCCTCAGCAGTGGACTGCCCTGCCATTTAAATGCATTTCTTGCTGTTCTGAAACGGTTACTGAGCAGTTAAATTCTTTGATAAATTAGACATCTCAGGCTTTTCTTATGTTTTCTCGCCTATAAATCTTATAGAATAAGTTATAATAAAGAAAAAAAAACATTATATTATGAGTGGTGGAATATTATGATGTAATTGGACCCATAATTAACATTTTATTATAATTTTTTCTCTAGGATCCACTATTTAGGATTTATAGGTGACCTAAAATTCTTGTGAGGAGGATTCACAACCGTGTGCGATTTTTCTAATCTTGATAAATTTGTTTTCTACTTCAAATTATTCTAGTCTATTTATAATCATAATAATTTATTTAGTCAATGATGAGATCTCTTCCTGTTCCAGAAATGTTATTGTTTTTAAATAATTATACTGCATTGTGTTAACAACTAATTTTTGTTTTAAAAAAATTTGAAGTGTTTCTTTTAATATACAAAATTGTTTTAATTGTCTACACATCTATTTACTAATTATTAAATTTATCTCACCCCTGACCCGGGTGTACTTTTTGTTTAGTATTTCTTTATAAAGAATGGTGGTTCATAGGACTAAATCTGAACCATCGACTAACTTGAAAACCTCATGCAAGACTGAAAAGACCAGAAACTTCTTGTTGATACCCACAATTACAACACTTACTAGCCAAACGGTCTAAACTTCTAATCCATTACACAAGGCTAATTTTCATGACAATAATATGCCTATTTAAACTTATGGAGTTGAGCTTTGGGGCTTGACTAAAGCATCAAATTCCTCTATAAAATCATCCATAAGAACCTCGTTGTTCCGTATGTTGCCGATTTGATACTCAACCCAGTTTTTTCTAACCTTGCTTCCTCTTCATTACCTGATAATCCTACTAGGCGTTTGAAAAGAAGATGGCCTCGAGATCATCCCTAGAAATGTTTTTGGAGTTCTACCCATGGGTGGATTTTAACAACGAAGAAGATGACTACTCTTTAATAGCATATGTGATATAATTTTTCTGAACAAGATTGAAGCCTGATTTCAATAAGAACTCTAGTACCGTACCAAACCACCCATCATCTTTCGTTACGTAGTTCTCAAAGCTCATGGTTCAGTACAGGCTTAGAAAGCGACCCGCTCCTCGATGATTTGCAGGAGCCAATTGATCAACAATTTACGACAAAGTCCTTTCCCCAGCCTTCCGTTATAGAAGAGGAAAAGAGAAACCCGCAAGAATAGGGTCGGACCTTAGGGTATAAGGATCTGGCGGAAGTCGGGGAGAAAGTCTTCTTAAAAGCTGACACCTCATATGTCCCGCAGGATACTTACTTTAGGCCGTAACACATTCCGAGCGAAAAAAATACTTAACTAGATGGAAGAGGGGGGTATAGGTGCTTCATCCATGGGAAAGAAGAATTAGGTTGGCCACATTGTTTGGGGTCGCGGAGGCATCATATGATCTATTGGGAGCATAAGTGGTGTAAGTGAAACCTAGAGTTTTGAGATAAACAAGAAGTATTATAAAGTTTTATTAAGGGTTGACAGCTTTTTGTGTTAAAACTAGTCACTCACAAACGTAACTATTTAAAAGCATTCAAGGTTAATCTACATAGTTATTAATAAAATATATTTTTTAATGAAAATTAATTTTAATGAGAATAGGATTACTCATATCAGTTTTGCTTTACATGGCTCATTTATTAAGCATTTTGGATCGATTGAAGGAAAGTGAAATAAAAACGATATGTTAAACCTATTCTTATTGCTACGGGTACGTGGGTGTGGTACCATCCCCTGTTTGGGTGGCATTGGATTATTCAATACAAACAAAAACGAATTAACTATATTCTATGAAATCTCTGTAGGACAGTTTTCACAATCCCTTTATCATCGCTATTATTTATTAAGTTGAATATATCTGATTTACCAATATACTATACCATAACTATATCTGCTATACACTTAAAATATTTATGGATGAAAATTATTTTTGCATAATCTGTTATATTTAATATGCTATCATAAATAATATTTTGGTTTGTCTTATATTGAACAAAAATCTTAAGATTCGTTTACGAACAATCGTTTGCTTAAAGCCTAATATATAACGTGATAAAAAAATCATGTTTTAGTTTGAAAAATAAATATTTATACTAATGATATTAAGTTAATATTAATTGTGATCTAACGAGTTAGTTTTTTTTATATTTTCTCTGTATTTTGTTATTTAAAATTTTTGTTTATATTACATAAAACTGACCTAAAGTAAAAAGTGAAGTAAAATTTCGTTTATTTAAAAAGATTGGCGCATCATGCAACTTATCACCTTTAGATTATTAATCTTTGTCTATTTCAAAACAGTTATTTCTTTGTTATTCAGGATGCCTATTCCCTTTCTATATATTTCATTGAGTAAGTGTTACATCTGACTATTGTAATAACTACCACGAAGAAGCAATAATTATCAAATTCTTTTTGTATTCTATATTAATCTAATATTAAACAAAGGGAAATGTTTAATTTTTTTTTTCAAATGAACAAAATTAAATGTGATAATAATAATATTCTTTAATTATTCTGGGACTGATCGATTTAGAATAATATTATAGGCGTCAAAATTTGGTTTTCGAGCCTTAGATAAAATACAAAATATAAATGAAATCATAAACTATATTGAAAATAATGAATTTGAAAAGATAAAAAATAAACTAAAACAATTAACAGAATATATAAAATAAAAATAGAACAGATAA
>NW_027115275.1:154467-172371 GCF_000696795.3 Halyomorpha halys | reverse complement strand
TATAATAATATAATCATAAAGTGACTAACTTCTAATAAAAAAAAAAAATAAAGGATCAAACACAAGTAAGATAAAAACGATAAACAAGAAGGTACAATTACTGTTCATATACTTATTTACAAGTTTAAACGAAAATCAGAAACATCAAATATAGAAGATAAATAAGCCAACAAAAAAGTATGCTTTCCCGCCTAATAACTACATTTCTATTTGTTCTCTGTACTACCAGCTATTAACTCCTCCTTAAACCTGGGTTAACTGTTGGCAACTGGAAGTGGAACATTATAAAACATTTTTGGATTAACTCATCAATTGATTCTAATTGTAGTTCGCGATGCAATAGGCCATTTCTTATATACCTGGAGGCATCCACTGCGATTCTAGGATCTTATTTTGAAACTACTGTTTTTTTTTTCGTTTCGTAAAAGAAGCTGCACCCTAAACTTCACAACCGCACATCAGTAATGATCTTAATGGTATTTAATTTAGATTTTCTATTGAAGACAGGATACAGTATCCTTGCGTAGGTTTGGGTTAGTTCAGTATTGATAAGGTGACTTTGTTCACAGCTTCTTTTCAAGTGCCGATCTATGTCTATAAATACATTAGAAGGCTAAGGTTCCCACATCATAATTAATATAATTAGGTAAATATCACATTAGTAAATTCTCACAAAAGGAGAGCGAGGTAAAGTAGAAAATTCCCGACGGGAGGCAGAACAGCCTGTACGTCACGTGCTACCCTATCTCTCAATCAAAAACTTTTTCTCGACATCGCCGTAAATTTTGGACCAGATCCGGGGAGCTAATCTGGTTTTCTCTTACGTGACAAGAGCCGCTCCCCCCCCTCCCGAAGATGGGCGCATGGTCAATTACACTGAAATTAGAAATTCCACTAATTGTCCCACTAGAACTAGAGCTCCATGAGATAGTGAAATCTGTCTCCTAAATAGCTACAAACAGGTCTTAACAGTTTTCTCTCTCTCTCTTTTTCCCTTAATTTATTAATTATCGAAGATTCTAAAAATTCCCTTTCCACTAGCCACATTTACTGCTCGTGCATTTAATTTGCACCATCTAAAGAATTTAGTGGTTCCGAATCCTTAGAAATCTGCGGGCCACTAAACAAGAAATTGAACTATAAGCTACTCATTCCCTCTCTCGAATTGTGAAAATAATTATAATTATAATCCTAAAATAATTATAAATATAAGAATATGGTCAGGGTCAACTATATTTACATATATAAAATAATTCTAGTATAAATTAATAATAATTAGAATGTAGTAAACCTGTCCAACCAGTCAATAAAAGGACTCTTTGCTCTCAGGTTTTAGAAGGAAAGGTTATAAAACAAGTTGCTTAGAAAATCCGCTAGGAGCTCTTATGCATTTAACATTTATGACTTTAAATAGAGCTGCTCAATCCTATACTTATAACATTTAACATGATTAAACATTTTATATTTAACACAACATCATGAATACCCCTATTATAGTAATTAGCCAAGCATTGTCGGGTTTGCTAGTTTCAAATAAAAAAAAATTACAATAATTCATAGCTTTATGAAAATTCGACATTTAAAACTTTCCACAACATTTCAATCGGAATTAAAGTACATTTAATTATACATTGACATTGAGGAGTTTGAAAAAATCGTTAGTCCCTTTTTGAGAAAATGGTAAGTGTAAAAATCCATGCTATAAAAGCCACCGAGAAGACTTTAGTTAACACTTTACTATAGCATCACAGGCATATACATCCATTAAATAGGCAATTTAAGTTTCGTACTTTCGAACCATTTTATTCGTATTTCTACCATTTTTGGAGACTTGGTCCTTTGAAGGCGATTGATTGAAATTCAATTCAGACTTCAGTCCTTCAATCCTTCCCCATATAGTCAGCTTAGAATTGAAACATTTTAATTCAAGATTTTCTAGTTTTGAATTATTTGGTCCTTACAGTCTAAAATGTTGAAAAGATTAAACTCCAAAGAATTTATTGATATCATAAAAATCTACATTTAAAAAGTACGATTTTTATTTCCATAAAATTAAAAAAAAAAAAAAGAAGGTTTATCTGCAAATATTTCAAAACTATTTTTGACTAGTGTATTTTTCTTCTAAACAAATAATGTATTTCATCTATAAGTGCTTATTTAAAAGTAAAATATTGATTTAAAAAAGCAATAATATATACATTTGATAAAATACAAAATGTTGAGATAGTTGAAGAAGGAGATTACTTACCTAATTCGGTCTACTTGTGATGCGGTGAGAGGGCAACGCTGGGATCTCGAAGAGCCTTACTTTACCCCTCATGCGTGGGGAGATAGAGTGGGCCCGGGGATTCTTAGGTCTAGATTGTAAATATTTTATATACTTTATTTTACTTAGTTTGATTAGAATCATTTCATTTATTTATTTTTTTGCTTATATACATATAGAGATTTTATTTATTTTTATTTTATTATTATTATTTATTTACTTATTTTATTATTATTTTTGTATGGAAGTGTACAATCATTAATTATCACTATTATCCATTTCCCAAATTTGAGGCAGATTGTAATATTATCAATAAATAAAAGTTAGCAATTGCAAAAAAAAAAAATCGGTTCAACTTTACTTTTTTTTTAAAAATAAAATTTGGATTCTATATCGAATATGAGAGCCTTATGGCCGAATCTAGTGAAACTTTAGAAGATTCTGCCGACCCCACCATATAATTCTCTTAAGCACTATCATCTCCCGACTCTAGATCTAAAACGCTGAGTCAAGTAATTGCTACGTCAATTTGGAGGCAGAACTAGCTAAATTGCATCCAATATTCTAGTCATACATTCCAAGCAGGCTTGTGTGTCAGTTTCAAGATTTATTAATTTTATTTTCAGAAACAACGTGCTAAAGGAGTTATAGAAAGACTCGGGAAGAAGGTGTCAGTGAGGTATTTAGCAGAAGAGGAATCGACTCAAGGAGGAAATAAATCAGTTATTTCACTCCAATTTTTTATTAGTTTAACGAAAATTATATATAATTAAGTATTGTATGGGAGAATAAAAAATGGTAGCTGTTACAAAAAAAAAAATTTCTTTCTGAGATCCACATATTTTAAACTACCTACAACACTAGGGAACCTTATAGAACATTATTTAAATTATACTAAATATGCTAAAATATAAGCCCTAATAGAACTCTTTACGTTCAAAAGTTCTTGAATTACAGTTTTTTTAAAAAAGCAACGTTTCATTACAAAATAACGAAAAATTAGTAGTTCTTTAATTAAATTTGAGAAAACTATATCTTTGGAATCATCAGACATACACCTAAATTAAAGCTTGTTGAATGTAATATGTTTATCTTCGTAGCAGTAGTAGTTTTTATGATATTTAAAAAAAAAGAAATACACAAAATGTTAATTTTTAGTTGTTCAGATAAAAGTTTTGACTAGTGAAAAAATATATTTCAGAAACCATTAGACATAAAGATATCTGCCAGTACTCAAATTAAAGCTAGTTCAACGTACTATAAAGTAGTTAAACTAGCTTAGAGAGTCAATTATAGACACTTATCTTTGTAGTAGTAGAAATTTTCATGATAATTGCTAAAATAAACTTATTTCTAGTTGTTTCGACAAAATTTCATATACAAATTCATATCATGTGGGAATATCACAAAAAATTATTAACCCTACGAAGATAAGTGTCATGAACTACTTTATAGTACGTTAAACTAGCTTTATTTTGATTACTGGAAGACATCTATACATCCAATGGTTTCTAAGTTAAAGATTTACCAAAATAGAGTCACTAACTACTGATTTTTAATGCATTTTTTATGTTGTATGGATGTTGCACTTTACAAAACTATATCTCGGTAAGTATTGAAGGTAAACAACTCTATTACAGCTCATATTTTAGAAAATTTACTCTACTCTGAATGATGTTCTATTAGATTTTCTAGTGTTGATAATTTTAAAGATATGTAGCTCCGAATGAAAAATGAATTTTTTTTAGCGTTATGGAACAGTCACCATTTTTTATTCCTCCTAATAACCATATTTGGCAGGATTATCATCTTTGACTGGTAATTCTGTCATCATGGCTGTAATTAAATTAATTTATAGTCGGAATGAAATAACTGACGTTTTTCTCCTCTTGGGCTCTTATACTAGTACAGGAACGGAATTTATGGAGTCTGCTCTAGTAACTGACAGCTCACACTAATAATTGGTAGAATAGATTACAACTAAGAAGAAGGAATAGTTGAATCTTTGTGTTGTATCAATATATTAATTTTTCAAAAGTTGTTATGTTACATCGTTATCTGGAAAAAGTAGAAAGTATCCTAGATTGGTATTTTGAGTTTGGTGTTTTACGGGTCAGAAATAGGTATTCAACACAATTACCGAAAATTGGACCACACCCCCCCCCCAAAAAAAAAGAAATCAACCTCCAAATTTGCAAAACGTGGGTTAATGCTATATTATTGTTCCTTAAGTACCCCTTCACGTCCCCCAGAAGAGATCTCGAACCCTTCACTCGTTTTCTTATCTACTCACTACTAAAAAACTGAAAACGGTTCTAACCCACAAAATGTGTCATGTCGTAGTATTACAAAATGCCGTGTTGATAATTTTAAATTCAACAGTTTCGGTAACAACCATATAATGAAGAATCAATTTATCCAAATAAATTATGTCCTTGTACGACAAATTTATAATTGTAAAATTTCAATTTGTTGCACGGCTTAAGCTTCGAAATCGGGTTTGCACCAAATATACGTTCCTGCAGCATCCAAATGCGATGAATTGGGCAAAGTTGGATTCAGAATGTCCCAGAGTTCTAAAGAGTTGGCTCTCATTTCTTCTCTACCATGACTTTATTTAAAGTGATTTTTAAAATAATCAGCGCCGAAATTCCGACGGTATTATGTTGTTGGATTGAGCTGGAACAAAATTAGGTTTTGAAGATTTTGAATTGGACCTCAAGACCCGGACGGTTTGTTTCTACGGAATGTACCGGCTGCTTAATCGCGTTTAAAGACTCTTAGAGACCTGATTTTTGGTCGTAAACTAACTCAAACCTGCGCAAGGTTAGCAATGCTATATCCTATCCTAAATATAAAATCGTAATTAAAACCAGAAACCACTGTTCTTATTTTTAAAACAATTCTGAGGTCACTGCTGATGTTCAGGCCCGGCTGTGAAGTCTGGGGAATCTTACGAAAAAGAAAATATAGAATCTTTTCAAAATAAAGTACTAAGTGGATGCTCCTTGGTTTGTAAAGAATAGCTAATTACAAATAGAGTCTATGGAGGATTACATCAAAAAACGATTAATGAATTTTCACTCACAGCTACCGACAGTTTAAGGAGCAGTGATTTATAACTTGGGAGATCCAACCTCAACCTGAAGACTGAAGCCCAGGCCGCTGCAACATATCCTGTTATAAATTCTATATCTATCAATCTATTATTGACTTAACTTCTATTTAATTAATTTTTTTTCTCTTCGTCCTTTTTTTTTTTTCCATGAAAGGGCAATTGTTTGGTCTATGAATGTCGTTATTCTTGTTATTGATTTTACTTTTTCCTCTTATTAAGAATTATTATTTTATCTTATTTTTTTATTTATTTATAACGTTGTACATAGTTAAGGGGTGTCTTTTGCTCGAGCTATGCCCCATAATCAATTGTTAAAAAAAAAAATGTAACTGTCATGTGGCTTACATTATGGCCCCCGAGCCAATCTGGTATTAAATAAATAAAAATAAAAAAGATCTGATTTTTAAGTAGTAAAGAAACCGAAAATGTGAAAATTCTTGCAGTCAACATCCAAAATATGCATAAAAAAATAAAATTATGCAACAACCATCTTTATTTTTTTAAAAATAATATTAATATTTGGAACGCTCTCATTAACATTGCTAGAATTAAATTGAACTCCAAGCATCTTTTTTTCATGATAATCTCTTGATCGATTTATTTTTCTTCATAATAAATAAATAATAATATAAATAATTCTTACAGAATAAATGTATGTGAAAAGAACATTTCCATGCCATATAAGCAAAAACCAAAATTATCTTAGTATGAAGGTCTTTTCCAAATGAACGTTATATATAGTATTATTTTAAAATTGTTTATAGGCATTTAACTTTAAATCCTGGTCCTTGGTTTGTAAGAAACAGCCAACTGCATCGGGAATTACAAATAGTGACAATAGTGGATTACATAAAAAAAAAAGATTCATAAAGTTCCACTTCCAGTTACCTACAACTTGGGAGACCCAACAAAAACCCGAAGACTAAAGCCCAGGACATGCTGCAGGACATCCTGTTTAAAACATGACAACCTGTTCCCCTCTTTTAACTTGCATTAGGGGTATTCATGATCTTTAATTTAACATGTTAAAGCGTGTTAAATGGGAAAAGTTTTGATAAATGAAGAAATATTTCCTTCTTTTACCATGTTAAAACGAAATAACATATAACATGGTTGAGAGCATGTTACTAGGTCTGTTAAATGGATAATGACGTCATGCAACAGACCAGATGAGCTCTACATCGCCTTGTTGGGTTATTTGCACGTAGTTTGTGTTTTGATTGTCTTGATGTTGTTTTGGACTTTTTAAACAAGATAATCAGTAGCCAAATCTTCACATTTCTACTTTTCACTTACTTTAAGCATGTTGTGATAAATTACTGTAATCAAAACTTAGAAGTAAACAATAACAAGAGTTTTTGGAAGGAAAGATTACTAAACAAGTTACTAAGAAAATCCGCTAAGAGCTCTCATGCATTTAACATAACTTTAAATAGGGCTCATAATCCTTAACATTTAACATGGTAAAACATTTTACATTTAACACAATATCAATACCCCTATAGACGCTCTAAAATTATATTTCATCTTAATTTCTTTCTTTTTTCTCTTCATATTTTTCTTAAATTCCTTTCTTTCTTTTTTTTCCCTTTAGAAGTTAATTATTTATTTTGTTAAATTCATATATGTCATTGTTTTTGTTATTAACTTTACTTTTATCTTTTATTTTATCTAATTTTTTTTTTTTTTTATAAAATTTTACATAGTTAGGGGTGTCTTTTGTATGAGACTATACCCCAATAATCAATTGTTAATAAAAAATAATGTACCTCTTACTTTAACTATGTGAGGCCCGCCAGGCCGATCTGGCCGATTTAAATAAATAAATAAAATATAAAACTTTAAATCCATTTTTATCAGTATAGTTATACTGATATCTCGCCGAAGATGAATATTTTACTTTTTGCCCAAGAGAGCATTAAAAATGACGGAGATGGTCAGCGAAACGATTTCAAAGGCTAACGGCTGAATCTCAATCACACGGAAGATTTAACATCCACCATTTAACATGGCCTGCCCGGACGGGTGGACCGCGATCTACCTTACTGATGCGATATGGGTCACTGGGTCACCAACTTAGCTAAGTCATGGAGGTAAGAACTTATATCACAATGTTCTTCGCCATTCCGAAAACAAGAGGATTCCTGGATCAAATAATAGAAAACATATATAAAGTCGATTCTCGATAGTATTTGAAACTCAAGGGACCGTTAATTAGAGACATTATAGCTTTGGGTAATTAAACTTAATAGTATCCAATAAAACTTCTGGAACGGAAGTTAAATTTATAGGTGATGTACTTAGTTCTATTTCTGTGTGTTTTTATTATCTACTACCTACTTTAGTGATATTTACTCCTTTCATTTTGCATACCTTTCCTTTTTTTCGTTTTTATAATGAAAATGAGGATAAATCTGAGGTAATTTACTCTCAAGAACAAGCAAGCAAGTGGATACTGAAATTTGTTACTTTCTTTGTTTACCAAGCACTTGATGGTATTTTGGAAGTGAAACAAACTTATAGATCCAGTTTTAGCCAGTCACCAGTGGCTGTTCGAAAAGCCTATTCAATTTCCAGCACAACATATGGGCATCGGTTATAAACTTTTCTGTTATAAAAATTAGTTATAGGCTCTTCAAATGTATTACCTTTATCGAAGTATTGAAAAATATAACTGATATAACATAATATAATATAACATAACTGATCATTTCATAAAGTATTGCTAATTTTCTCTGCCAAAAAAGACTATTAGAAATCATTTATGGATAGTGTTGAATGATTTATTTTAATAGTTTATGTTTAATAGCTCACTATTGTAAAGTTCTGGGAACTGGGAAATGTTACCATTAGTTTGTCTATATGGTCCGAATCCCTAAATATATTCAGAAGTTAGGATAGCCAACAATCGATAGTTTGTTATCTTTGATTATCGAAATATGTGTTACTACTGTAATGAACGAGAAACTCTTGAATGAAGCTTAAATGAGTTGTTAAGTCGCAAAACATGGTAGCTGAACAAATGAAAACTTTTATAATGTTTAAATCATTGTTATTTACAATATTTTACCTTTAACCAGGAGTCATTTACATTCAATTTAAGATCAATATTATTTGCTTAAAACGCACATAAAATGTCCTAAAGATGCTTTCAACAATTTATGAAATCATTCTTAAAAAAACCAGTGGTGTCAAAAACTTCAGTGCATAAAAAAAATCAGTTACCATATATATATCTTTATTATTGTTCGAGACTGGTAGTTTTATTAATAATTGGGTGTATAAAATAACCGTTTTTAAACCAAATATTTTTATTATTATTTCTTTGATATAAAATACAATTAATACTCAAAGTATAGTCCATTGTTATCCACCCTCATTAGCCATCTGCTAGCAAATTGCTCAATCCTACGCTGATACCATTCTTTGGGATGGCTGTCAAAGAACTCTTGGACCGTAATTTCAACTTCTGCAAAATTATCAAATTTTTTATTTGATGTGCAAGAATTAAACTATAACGGTGGAGAAGGCAGCAGTTCGAATCCATGAAGTTCTTTAAACTTTTCTTTGGTTCGACGTGAAGTGATTGCTGACTGCTGAGGAGTAAGTTCGTAAGTAAGTAACTAAACTGAGGCTTTTTATGAAGAAGTTGAATGGGTTTGAACAAGCTTAGGGGATGCTCTAAAGAGATTGTTAAGTATTGGTAATTATTAAGCAGGATTAAAATAATTACAGTTCTTTGAAATCTTGAATTTTATAAAACGGTAATTTTTTTTTTTTATACACCCCATTAATAACAAAAATCCATTTGGATAACTATTTAGTCTAGCTGGCTAATTTGAATACAACTCTACACAGCGTCACAACTCGTGTTGTGATAAGTTATTGATTGTAAAATACAAACATTGTGGGTGTAGAAATTATTAATAAATGCTATAGTGACAAATTAGTTTATTTTAACAGTGTTAAATTGACTTGGGCATAATAGTCTGCAAATTTTAAATAAATCAAAGTGGGTCTGTGATGCTAAAATAAAGATTGTCCTTGGTGATGGCTGACCATGTAATATGTTTCGATAAAGAAGGTTGAGACTATTTGGATAATTTTTGTTATTAACAATTCAGTTGCTGAACACCTCAAATTTGAAAAATAAAAAAAATAGTTATATTAATAGATATGTGAAGAAAACTGCAAAGATTTAGAAATATGATAAAATTTACAGCATAGTTTTAATAACTTTGCGTTTTTTTTTTTTTAATTGAAAAAAATCATCACTATTTTTTACATATTATAAAACTGATCTAGTTCAAGAAGTGATATCGAATTACAGTTTAAAATTTAAAAAAAATCATTAAATCAGTATCTATCAGTGGATAGTGTATTTGTAATCTAAAATTAAAGTTTTAAAAATTAATGAAGGTTTAAAAAAAATAGGGTGATTTTGACTTGAATTTGATGACCTGAGCAAAATAGTCTGTAAAACTTTCTTTTTTTAAATTTTGATGTGAGGTTGATTGTTCTTGAGGATGGCCGAATTTTCCGAAACGTTGGACTATCGATATAATAAAGAATGTTGCGACTTAAGAAGAACACCATTTGATTTATTTAATAGATAAATATCAATCTCAAAAATTTACATAAATTATAGAAAAAAAAAGTTATATTAATAGAGACCTGAATAAAACTGCCAAGATTTAGAAATATGATAAAATTCACAGCTTAGTTTTAATAACTTTGCGTTTTTTTTTTAAATTAAAAAATCATTACTGTTTTTTTACATCCCGTAAAACTGATCTAGTTCAAGAAGTGCTTTCGAATTACAGTTTAAAATAAAAGAAAAATCATTAAATTAGTATGTAGGGTACCTTTCTATAAAAGTTATAAAAACAAAGCTATAATATTTTTTCTTTAAATACTGTTTATTTATCATGAACAGAAAAATATATATCCATTTTTATACACTGATTTCTGAAAAGGGGGTAACAAAAAAAAAAAGTTTGGAGTTAAAGATATTGATTTATTTTGTAGATATTTTTTTATTTTTAGTGAAAGTTGACGAACCTACTTTGGACAATAAGTGCCAAGTCCTCATGACCAAGTTTTTACGACGAAGTGCCTACTTTTAAGGTGCCATTGCTGGGAGTACCGTAATCTCTAAGAGCCGACTGTCTCTCGGCTGACCAACGCCTTGGTCATTGAGCCACATTCCTCTCAATGTCAGGGAGTTCATGGATTTCCAATGGGATAACAATTATAATGAGGTGTAGATAGTTGACCTTAGATTAATAAATAGAAAAGATGGTCAGGGAGGGGGGTGCGGTCAGCAAAATAAAACTTTTTTTTTTCCGAACCCTCTAAAACATAAATAAAAGCGAATTAATAAGTGCATTACTGTGGAAAAAAAAGTAATTCGTGTTGTGTCTTACCTTTTACTACCTTTGGTATTCTTAGGTTACCTGTTATGTTTAATATCACATATGAGCTATCCATTCAAAGGAGCTATTTTAGGTCCGGAGGTGAGGGGCCTCCTCGTGTTGTATCGCATATAAGATAAAAATAAAAAAAATAAAAAAAAAAACATTAATTAATAAAGACGATAGATAATGGTGAAATAATAAGAAAAACAAAAAGCAAAATAACACTAAAAAACAAAAAATATTTATTCATGCTAACGTTCCGACCTGAGTTTCAGATTGTGTTTTAGTTTTGCTGACCGCACCCCCTGACCATCATCTCCACTTCAAGAATGAAATTTAATATTGCTGATAAATATCACGAGATATAAAGGTGAACCTTATGATACCAAGTGTAACAGTGTCATTGGGATATCCTTTTCTATTCCGAAGTTGCAACTGCTTTTATAACCGCGGAAAATTCTTTATAAATAAACTTCTTATGTTTTTATTGGAGAGTAATACTACAGTCTGCCACAATTAAAAGCAATAAGTGTTATGATTGTTGATAAGTACATAAGTGTTATTATTCTCCGACTATTTAATTAGTCAAACAAAAAATACTTTTTCTTGAATAGCCTCCACTTTCCATCGCCAATATCCACAATCGATTTTTACGTTTATTTGACGAATTTCTGTTTCAAAGCAGTCTATTCATTCCCGCTGAAATGTCCGGTGTCTTATCAATATGCTAGGAAAACATTTATCAATATCAGAAGTAGCGCATTGGAAAGTTTTCCATCCATTTCTATTGCCTTTATCCATAAAATAAAATCAGCGGTAAGATAAGCACCCAATGAATGTACTTCTTGCAAAGTGGATGTTTAATGAAGGACCGAGAGCATTGTAAGTAGGCCATGTACTCATAAATTTCTTCGTTTCATATCCACAAGGCGATTATAAAAAGTGGTACTTCGATAAATCGATTCTAGCTAAAAAGTTGCTTTTAAATTCCAGGCTATAATCAATAAGTACCACTAAAACTCGTGAAGTGTCTAGGGTTCAATACTTTGAAAGGATGTACTCTTTGCAGTTGTGCTAAGAGGTGATTTTTTGTAATCCTTCGCCTTTTTCGCTATTAAATTTTTTGAGTTATTTGGTTGATATGAAGAATTATATTTTGTTTCTGCTTTCTCTTGACTTAATTATATTGTAAAAAACCTGAAATTTGCTGCAGTTATCTTTGGTCCCTTGCTCAATACATTTTTAATATTTAATGAACTATTACACTAGAAATTCATAATATAATATAAATCTGTCCCTCGATAAACCCCTCGTTCATGCTCCATCAAGAAGTCCACGGGACATGGGACAATAAGAAAAATTCATTAAAAAATATATATATAAAAATAATAATTTATCAAAAAAATTTAGGAGATATTGCACAGAAGTATAATTTGTGCTAGACCCATTCAGGGATGTTGTTGCCCAGCAGAATAGTTGGGTTACTTCCTCCATTAATATGAAAATTGAAATGCTGAATAATTGGAAATTTTAGAACCTACTTCGAAGATTGCTTAGAAGTTAGTCAAAGAGGTTATAAAGTCCAAATTGCTTATAAACGCTCTCTTTAGAGAGATTTTATTAACATTTTTGCCAAAATGTTGAGGAAAATGGCAAAATTCAAGAAATATTCCCCAGGCCTACAGTAAGATGAAAAATTTTAAATATTGCATCCCTCAGTCTTCTGCACCAATAAGTTTTTGAAGAAACGCCTCTGAGACATACGCCCCGGTCCCGATCTAGAGGGTTCTAATTAACCACTTGTTATTCTTTCAGATATTCTATCAATAAGTATTTATTATTTTTTAAATACCTATTAAATATGATAGTGATTTATATATTTTTTTTTATTTCTGTTAAAAATCTAAAGTTGTTCTGAAAATACATTTTCTAGTGTCGGGAGCCCCAAAGTTTAAAGTACCCGTTTAAAGACCAGTTAGTTGCAAATGAAAGTCGTGAGACAGACCATTAAAAAAAAAGGTGTATCCATTACAAGACGAACTTATTACTATAATAAAGAACTGTATAAATGTTTTATAATTAAATGCATAATATGACGGAAAAACAATATGCCTTAATAACCTCCTTCGTTGCGGTACCTCTAAGAACGAAGACACTTAGCATTCCTTCTTTATTTAGAGCTGAGGAGAAAGTTCAAAAGTTCTATTTATTTCGTTGTCTCTGTACTCATGGATAACGTAGTTACTGATTCATATTTACTTTTAATAAATATAACTTGTATTTATTTCCAATGGAAAACCATAATAATAATTAGAAATATGTATTATGTGAAAACTATAATGATATGCTATGTTATTTTTGTTTTTATTACGTGAAATAAGTTGACTATATGGCAAATCCTATTAATTAGTCCAATCAATAAATATGCAAAAGGGGGGAAATTTTACGATGTCCCAAATTGACTTTAGAGATTTGTTAGCTAATTCAGAGGTAAACATAATAAAATTATTGGGGTTTTGGTGCAGAGTCTAAGATGGCTGAGAGGATTAGGTTACGTTTATCCGTTTTTCGTTTATATATCAAAAACTATAGTTCGTAGCTTAAATATTTCATTTGAAAAAATTAAGAGCATTAAATTTCCTCGAATAAAGCTCATATTCGTCGTTATTTTAGGATTAATTTCTCGTATGAGTGACAATTTAAAAAAAAAATTGACTCTACTCTTGACCAAAAAAAAGTTTTACTCCCCTTCTCTCAAAATTTGGTTTAAGATACGTAGAATCCATAATGTTTTAAAATTCCGCCGTCCTCGTCTTATCTCTGAGGCCAATTGTTTCTAGATTTGGCGCCTAAGAGGCGCTATCCTTGGCTGGAGAAGGTAAAGTAAAAAAAAAAAATCAATATGGAATATAATTGAGTGTCCTTATTGAACATTTAGAGTTCAATAAGTACACTTGACAATATTAAGCGACCGTAGCCGACGTCATATAGCACTATCCTTATCCAGTTAGGTAGGTGACGAGCAGACACAGATCATCGCATGATGGTCTCAGAACTTATCACCATCCTCCGATTCCCAAGACGTGGAGTTATTCCCCCTGAAGTTTGATTCGCGTTATTTCTTATCATAATGAGATTAATTCTGGCATTAAATGACGAATTTTTAATTGCCAAAACTTGAACTGTGAAACTGATTTATATACAGGAGATTCCAATATATATGCCTGCTTAGCTTGAATAGTAGAAAAAGAAAATTATTTTATGTTGTATTTGACTATGGTTACTTTTTGATAACCCTACAAGTTTTGGGACAATTTATAGAAGTAGATAGAGAGAACGAAACCCCTATGTACTGTAGCATGTTTGAAATGCATACATTTCCAAATAAAACAAGAACTTTTTGTTTTGTCAGATGTGGCATATTCAAGCCATTCTATCAGTGAAATTTTCAATGGATAGGGTATTTTTTTTACATATTCTGATAGTGAACTTTACGAATTCTTATCAAGCATTTATTTTAATGTGAAACATCCTGAAGGTGTAAATAAAAAATCCACATACAATTTTTAAAAAACAAAATTTTTTAAATAATTTGTTTCCAAGTTAAGTCTCAAACCTTCTCTACTATTACTTTAAATGTCCAACGTTCCTGCCAACCTGGCCATCTTGAAGGACAATCTTAAATATAAATTCGGACCGTCCGTAGCTTAGATGGTTAAACGCAGGTCTATCAGTTTGAGATCTGCGGGCGGTGCCGGTTCGAATCCGGGCTGGGGCTTGACTTTTTTCATTGAGGAGGTGGTCTCACAAAATGAAAAACTTGACCCCCATCACGGTTAGAATAGATTGGTCACCTGTAGATAACTTGGCAAACATCACTTCCGCTGTGGATTGCCTTATATTAATAGCAAAATATATATATGTATAAATTTACACCTTACATTTAATAATTAAAAACGTTGTTTAGGCTATTCTGCCCAGGTCAATAAAATTGTTCAAATCAACTTATATTATCTCTTTTCTATTTCTTCTATTTTAAAACTCTTAATTACAGATTAATCTTAAACTATTATCACCCCCCAAAAAGTATAATAATTTTGCTGGCGGAAGGATATGAAAGAAAATAAAGTCCATTTTTTACAAAATTAAAAATAAAAACTGAATTTTTTATTTGTCAATTATTTTCAAAAACATTTGTAAAACAATTAACTTCGTTTTTCTGTTGCTACCATTTTTTAAATATTAAAACTACATTAATTACTCTTTTTCATAAAATATAAATGAAACAGAGAAACACGGAGAAAGGCCTTTGTTTATAGAAGTAGAGTATTATGCTAGTGAAAGTAGCTTTAACACTATCGCAGTAAGTTTGTATATTTAGAAATGGTTATAAATCGAAGTACACACCTTGATGATGATCAGAAATAATAGAAATAAATTATTGGAAATTCTGAGATGCTAGGAACGAGAATGATCCATGATCTTTCTTGCAACCCATGAGACGGTTCTGGTTAGGACCGTATATTCAATACTCCCACGATCTGGCTGTTCAATAAAAATACTCTATACTATATACTATATAGTATACTAAGAGTAAAGAAAAAAATTAACTTTTTACTGGCTTTTAAGGTCAAATACCTCACTCAACGCCGGATCCTTACTGAAGTGTCCATGTAGAAGGATGCTCTGCAATATTTGTATTGTTTAGTTTATAATGTGAAATTAATAAAATAGATAATCAAGAGAGTGGAGTAATTTGAAATGAATTCCGAAATCCTATTGAAACATTCCCAGGCTTGTTGAGGTAGTTTGTGTCAGAAAAGCTGTGTTCGTCAGTATAATAAAGGTTCATTTCAGAGAATAAATAAGTATGTACCGAATAAGCTTATTTAGTGAAACTTTGTCCTTTAAGAATAAATCAGTAGCTACAGTAAGAGAATAAATAATTATGCTACATTAACACAATAAATAATTATCTGCCACTGCCGGATTCGAACCTGTCCTTGGAGTTAGTAGTGCCTCGGCAATGAGCCACCCCGCTCCTATTAATAATAAGATAATGATATTATTGTTAAGGATAACATCAATTTCTAGCGTTTTATTATCACGTACACTCTTGACCGTTTTTTCTACATATAAAAAAGGCGGTAGGGGGCGAGATTAAAAAGAAACCAAAAATAGTTAAAAACTATTTATTTCGACCCACTTTTGCTTTTTAACTTTTAATTTTTAACCTTGATAAAGCCCTAAAATGTGAGGTGAAAATCGGAAAAAAAATTTGTTAATTATTTTTTGTTCCTTTTTTATCACATCCCTGACCATATCCTTCATATTATATATAAGCATGTCGAACTAAAACACAAATTAAATTGAACTTAAAATGAATTTTTTTATTTCACATTCATAAGTTCTTTGTTTCTTATATCAGGACATATTATCACTATTTCGAAAATAGTTCTTTAAGTGTTTGTAATTATTGAAGGTTCAAAAAACAGCGCAACAATACAGCGCTGAGAGCTAAATTGTCACTAAATTAATTATTATAAAAAAAAGAAGATACTGCTGTTGAATGGAGAAAAAAGTTGGCAGAAGCAAATAGGAAATGTACCAAAATGGCCGGCGATTCAATTCTGTTGACGAGGATACATTATAATTCTTGATACATGTCACGTATTATGCCGTACGTATTATACAGTAATCCTTTACTGGTAAGAATTCCATAGCTTTCTAGATACACTAAATTATCCAAGATCAGTTATATATAACGAACTTAATCCACATCTTTTTTAATAGAGTTTAATTGTTCTAAAATAACACAATTGAATATCATATTTTTTTCTTTTATTCAGACTAATTTATAAATAAATAAATGTTTGCACGAATAGTGTGAAATATGATAAGGGGCTGTCAGGTTATTGCTTTTATTTATTTTTTCGGTAAGAACCGGTTTTGAAATCGAAAATTCTTTAAAGTAATACAAAAAAAAAAAAAAAAAATAGACTTCAATTCGTATTAATATAAATAATAATAATAATAAAGGCTCGTTACTAAGCCCTACAACCTTACACGCCCGTCTTATACGCCGCAATGCTATAACTTGAATTATATTTACCGGCTGTATGTCCCTTAATTCAATGTTGAATAGTCTTCTAAATTATCCTGTTAATTCATCCTTTTTTGGTCCGAATATTTGAATATTAAGAGACCACGTCTAGCATTCATAAAGAACAGTGGAAAGGATAATAATTTGGTAAATACTAATTTTAAAGTTTTTCGATAGAAGACGCGAGCTAAGCAGTTTCGAAATTAAAAAATAACAAGCATTTCCCGCCTTCAACCTAGCTTTTATTTCCCCATCAATTTCGTCTTTTCTAGTTACCATAGAACCTAAATACTTAAACCTATCTACCTATTGAAACGTATTTCCTCCTACATCTATATAACTGAAATTACTTGCATTTCCACTGCTTACCATTTATTTTGTTTTATCCGTATTTATTTCAAGACCTAGTTCCTTACTGAAGTTTATTAACGCGGGTGTACTTAGTTCTGTAGTTTCTTTCTATCCAATAATACCAAATTATCAGCATACCCAAGTACCGGTACTTTACCACCCAAAGTTTAACCCTTTTCGGTATTCATCACACTTTTAATGACGTATTCTAGTGCTAGATTGAATAAGATATATGATAAAGAATCTCTTTATTTTAAACCCGACCGGACCTGGAATTTCTCAGAATAATGATTACAAATTCGTACCTTATAAAACGTTTTGGTCATGCATATCCGTACGAGATTTTCGAGATGTTTAATGTGAATATTATACAGCTTCTGGCGGTCAATAAAATCATAAGCCTTTTAAAAATCTATATAAACCTGATGAACAAACCCGTTGTATTCCAACTTTTTCTGCAAGATTTGCCGTAATCGAAAGATATTGCTGTAGAGTTCTTTCTCTACTGGTGTTCTCCAAAATAATAACCTAAAACTAGCAGGTGTATTACAAAGTAACCCCAGTCTACGGTACAAACTATAGAATACTTGAAACATAAAATGAAAAAAATACTTCTCTTTTTAAATGTGCCACTATCAAATCAACGCTG
>NW_027115275.1:129636-154417 GCF_000696795.3 Halyomorpha halys | reverse complement strand
ATTTTACGAAGGATTTTGGACTGTAAGGATATTTAAAATTTAATTTAATAAAATAAAATTATTCCAAATTAAATAGTCAAATAAAAAACAATATAATTTTTTTTTTGTCAGATATGTCAATATTCAATCAATGTAACGATACATACTTTTTTTATTTCAAAAAGAAGTACAAATTTCAAAAGAATAAAAGATTTAAAGAAAAATAATTTATGTATAAAATCAATTATTGACTATTCGATTTACAACATTTTTTCAAAGTTTTTTTGAGTATGTAAATATAGTTAATAAAGAAAAATATTTTTTAAAAAATACAGAATAATGAGAAAACAACTTGGTGTAAAAACCATGTAGGTAGGCTCTTTACCGGCATTAAAAAAAAAAAATTATAGTGTAGATAAAAAAATAATTTTGTAAAGTAAAAAAATACTCTAACTGGCTTTGTGATAAATATTAGAAATTGAAAGAACCTTTATACAAAACTTAAATTAAATCATTTATTTCGAGAAACTTTTTATTTTTAATTATATTAAATTGGTCTAATAAATTTATCTCCAACGTGTACTAACATACGAATGACCTATGGATTGATTTTAGTATTGCATTTTCATTTTGCCCAGATATACTAGTTAAATTAATATTGCATTTTTTTTAATTTTATACAACTGGCTCTTAAGTTCAACCAGAGATGTACCTGCCTATGTAAGGGCAGATGGACATGATTCTACTGTTAATAGAGAAATTTTAGAACGAAGCTTATGGTTTAAATGCTAATATCACGCCTACTTGATCCAGGAAGTTCAAAGACCATTAAACACTAATAACAACAAAAGATAAAAACAATTATACGAAGAGACGCTACAGCGGGATGGTGGGGATACGCGGGTATATATGAGAGAGTAGGCCTCTGGGTTGGCACACTTGCAGGATGTCCGCTGTATTGCTGTTGGCAGGAGTGGTGCTTTCGATGGCCGTGGTGGAGGGCAAGCTCTGTGGCGAAGGGTCGGAACTCCTACCCTGCCTTGAGCTGGGTCTGGTCCGTAGGGCCAAGGAGTTGCTGGACAAGGATACCATACAGCTCGGAGGCGGTCTGGAGCTGAAGAGGCGTGAGGGGGCAAGTTCTGAAGGAGATGTGCCGCCTCTCAACGGGTCCGAGGAACGCCAAGTGGAAGACTACGCTGTCCAGGAAGTTGGCCACTTCTTGGAGCAGCGATCTGTCGTCTGGAACCTCGCGGAGGCCGTGGACTCTGTAGCTCAGTTCTTGCCCTCCGATGGCACCGAGGAAGGTAAGTTACTCTCAATCCTAAACTAAATTCTTAAAATCCTCTGACGATATTCACTTTGAGTATAAATTAGTATCTGCTCAAGTAGGGCTGCTCGAGTTTATATTTATATTTCTGCTCAACTTTGTACATAATATACAAAAAGACAACAAAATAATCAGCAAACGAAATTAGATTAATTTTCAAGAAAACGGTTAAAAAACAATAAACTGACATATACAGTAAATTAATTTAGGCTAAAAAGTTGCCCTAGCTTAAATACGTATTTCAATTTTTACAACTTTTCTATTTTGAGCTGTTCTCACACAAACCTTTGTGCATGATATGGTTATTATACCTCAAAATGTGTATTTCTGAGTAACTTTAATTAGTAAAAAAAAGATGTTATTGTTCATAAAAAAGATAAAAACAAAACCCTACTACACAAGCTCTGTTAAATACAAAACTACATTTCAAATAGGGGCTTAGGAAAAAAAATTCTGACGAATACTCGAATTCAAAATTTTGCACGATCCCAACTCTTTTTGCTTACATAATTTATTTATGTAGGTAAGTGAAAGAAAAAAATTGCTAATTCGCTTATATTGTTATAATAGCGCGAAATTCAAAATTAATCCATAAAAATAGCAAATTCCTGGAATTGAACAAAATATAGTTTTATTTCTCAAATGTATAATGAAATTCTATTCGATATTTATTTATAAATTTAATCAATCTAGCTTTGATTTTCACCAAAAGGAGAGAATTTTTCCATGTATCTAATCCTCTTGAACACTAGCTTCAATAAAAAATTCGGATACTCAAGTTAACTTTAAAAATCGTTAACATTTAATTTCTAATGCTTATGCCATTTTATTTTATATTAAAAGTTCCTAGTGGCATATATTAAATTAGGAAATTGATTGAGAATCGAAGTTAAATATGATGTGATACATAAATTTATAGAAATTTTATTTATATTTTTTTAATTGATAATGAAGATGAAATGTGGCGAAGTAAACTTTTATGATATATAACAATGGACCCAACAAATACCTACAATTACTTGATAAGTAGAAGACAATTAAAAAAAATAAAAATATTAATAGTTTGTAATAGACTATTTAGTCTGAAATTTCACGAATAAATAAAATAAATTATAAAATAAAAAGAAGTAAGAAGGAGTATATTTTTAAAAAGGCTATAAAAAATAAATAAATGAAAATATCAGCTCCAGGAGTAGAATAAAATAATTTTATTTCTGAAATGTTCCAATGCAGTTCTATTCTATGTTTGTTTATAAATTTTATCAATCTAGCTTTGATTTTCTCCTTAAAGAGAGATTTTTTCCATCGATCTAATCCTCTTAAATCTGTGAATAAGATACTGTAAAATTCGAATATTCAAGTTATTTTAGAAATCAGTTACACTTAATTTTTGATGCTTAGCAGCTTTTCTGGAAAAATAAAAAAAATGTGAAAAATCGATTCTATAAAGTGCCCTCACCAAGCAGACATTTTCATCTTAAAAGTTGCTGTCACATCCTTGGCATATACCCACCTTAATAAGTAATTTCAGTTTTACAGGACTTTTCGTTTTTGAGCTAGATTTTTCAAGCACAGGCCACTTTGTAAAATATTAATAGTCGATTATAGTCAGAAACTTCTCGAATAAATAGTATAGAAGTGAAGTAGTATTTTATAAAACAAGCTCCCAATAAATATATAATTTAGATCGAATTTAATTCTATCAACTAATATCGCTTACACATGCGAAAAACTCATTTTCTTGGTACACCTTTATTTCGCCACGACTCCTCCAGCATATTTTACTAATAAACGACAAATAATTAATCTTAAAGGTTATTACGCACGCAATAGAAATGTACAGAAAAAAACAATAATTTCCAGAAAAATAAATTTTCTAAAAAATAAAGTAAGGGGATGACAATAAACGAAATGTTAAATATAGTGACAAAGGTATACTGGCCTATGCACATGGCAGCCTTTATTTATTTAATTTCATTTATTGTTTCATGATATAAATGCAACAATTTCAGAGTTGCACTAAGGAAATTCGGTGAGTTTTTTAATGGAATCACATGATTGTCAGAGCCTTGAATTACGTTTAGATTATTATATTACCTTATTATATTATTATATTACAGATAATATATTATAGATTATTATATTACCTTCAGTAAGGGTACGTATAAAATGTTCTTTTTAATCTACATTAAAATTTACCGAGTAGCGGAGAAGACAAAAGTTATAGGAACCAGAGAATTTAGGTGTATTTGAATTGAAGAGTGATACGTAATGTATTAATCATGTTTGTTTGATTTAACAATCATCATGCTTCATATCTTTGTCTATTGTGCGATTTGAAATAAGCCACTATGAATTAACAATTTTATAAATATTTTAGCTAAGTTTAATTGTAATTTAATTTGATATTAGACATCGGAAAATTAATAAATAACATAAAAATCAACGTAAAAGTAACATTATCACATAATGTTTTTTATGGAGACTAAAAAATGAGGTGATTTAAAATTTGTTTTAAGAAATAATAGATTTTGCCCAAATATGAACGAAAAACATAATTTATATATTTTTTAACGGTAACATAAATTTTTCTGAAAATAAATCTTTTGTAAAATATTAATTTGTGTGTTATATAATTAAAATCGTTCCTTCCTTGGCATAATCCAATAATTGAATAAAAAAAAAATCGTCCTTAGTCACAGGTCACCCCACGATGATCCTCGAAAATCATCATATTGTCCATCAATTTTTAAATTTGTCTCCCTAGAACAATGCGATTTTTTTTAAAGGTATAAAATCTTATTGATTGTTTATTTATTTTTTTCGGAGAACCTAGGTTTCACAGATTAATTTGGTTCTTAAAGTTAACTCGTAGAGATACTAATATACATATATATTAAGTTTCTTATTAAATTTTAATTTTTACGTAGTATGTATGTTAAATTTGTATAAGAGTTTTTCTTTTATATATTCCGGATTAACCGGCTCTCCCGCTTTATCGGGAATTTATCGGCCTCGAAAGGACGGATAGGCGGA
Source organism: Halyomorpha halys (assembly GCF_000696795.3). Classification (NCBI taxonomy): domain Eukaryota; kingdom Metazoa; phylum Arthropoda; class Insecta; order Hemiptera; family Pentatomidae; genus Halyomorpha; species Halyomorpha halys. The sequence goes on along the minus strand of NW_027115275.1, from coordinate 150,075 downwards.
ATTCAACTATGTTGAAAATCGAATGGAAAATTTATATTCCTTAAAATTGATATCTCATCCATAGTCTACAGAACAGGAAACTGGAAAGTTTACAAATTGTTATTATCTACAATCTATTGCTGGCCTATTCTTTTTTTAAGTTATGCCATTTAATTTATTATTATTAATAACAAGGAAACAATTACACTTATATAATTTCATAATGACACCCTTTTAGGTGGGTATGTGAAAATTGGATTTTTTTAGTAACACTATTTTTTTTTTATTTCTTAATACCGAAGACAGGAAAGCTTAAGGTATCATAGCTTAGTTTCATTTTTGTGTTAGTTTTATTAACGGACATACAATATTTTAGCTCCTTATTAACGGACATACAATATTTTAGTTCCTTATTAACGGAGTCTGTATAACGGATACAATAATTTTATCGGTGGGTTTCAATTTTATAGAGGTTTCACTGTACTTCAATATTTACTACTATAATACTCTATAAATTAGAAAGGCTTACAGTGCTAAGTTCAGTTATGACCTATAAAACGGATTCCATGACTTTCCAAACGCGTTTTTTTTTTTTTTTTTATCAGCAAATAAACATAACAATAATATTTATTAGCTCCAGGAAAAACGAGGCCTTAAAGCGTTGCATATTCAAAGAAGGAATTAGAAACCCGGAGGATCCATATTGGAAGGGATACGTGCCAGTAAAAGAGAACTTTAAATGGGCAGCCTCCATTCCTGGTTTAGAAACCGCCATTAGGGTAGAAGTGTGCCGTCACAACGGAGAGATTTCATTAACTTACAAATAGCCCGATTTTGAAGTCACCTACGTGTTGGAACTTCGGGAAAGGGGCGATAGGGGGCAGTAAAAGCGCACGAGATAAGGAAGAAGGCACTTAGGGAGTCCCTATCGGAAGTGTGTATGTTGTCTTCCGTTCGGAGAACAAAGCAGTGGAAAGTGGAACACTGTTTTTAGCGGAGGTGTTCGCAACTATTTTGGAAATTCAATTCAGTATTATAATAGCAACTGAAATTTATAATGCAGAAAGCAGGTAGGTCCATCCTAATCTGGGGACAACACTTTAAGATACGGGTGCCTTCCAAATTAGAAATGGGGCCATTAAAATTACTTTATGAACAACTTTTATGGTATAAAAAACATGCTAGTCAAAGTTATAATTATTTTTATATTATATTAAATTATAGTTATAATATTTCAAAAAGTACAGTTCAGTTTTACAGGACTTTTTGTTTTTGAACTAGATTTGTCAAACATGGGCCACTTTGTTATATAGAATCAGATCTTAAAACGTTTATTTACAAGAGATACTTTTCTTGATGGATTAGCCAAGTCATGAATTACTTCTTAAAACTCTATTTCAGTGCATAAGTGATGGACTGCTGTTTCTTGAAGCAATCGTACTTTTCAGTTCGTTTAATTTATCAGCCCTTGAGGTAAAGAAGCCACTAGTCTAGGCAACTACTCAAGGAATCATTGTATTCTTCATAAAGATTGCCACAGTTCTAAAAGCTCACACCGCGATTGTGAAATTCAAAAGTTAAACAAACTTGTATCAGGCTGATTTCTTGGTTGAAAAAATGACCAATATTAGTCATTGCTCGGTTTACTAATAGTGCTGTTAGGACTTAGTTCTTAAGGGGCCCCCAATGTAGCCAAATTGGCATTGTGATGGAATGTCTCAAACAAACCTTAAGTAACGTAAAAAAAATTTAAATAGAATTTCGTTCCATTGTTGCGATTTCTGAATATTGTTCTTTCTTTGGAAATTATCCACGTATAAACCGTGCTAAAAAATAATTACGTCGCAGTGGTTATGGTACAGTATCATTCATAATGTATTATTGAAAATAGATACTTTCAAAGTAGACGTTTTTCCAACACAGGCCGAGGCAAGAGGAAGAAGCTCCTCAGAGCTCTCCTTCCGATCCTGGTGGCAGTGAAGATGAAGGTGGCTGGTTTCCTCATCCTTGCTTACATCGTCATAGCCCTCATCGCCAAGAAGGCATTGCTATCCTCCCTCATATCTTTGGCTGTGTCCGCCTTCATCGGAATCAAGAAGTTGATGAGCGGAGGTGGGGGTCACCACCATGTACCCAGTCATCATGAGGTATGTTCAAATATCAACAATAAGCAATACAAATGATATTAATTGGTATTTATTCGTCCAGTATGAATATATATTAAAAAACTTTCAACCAACTTAATTATGATTTGATAATTTATAATTTATGTGCTAAAATAATTCTAGTCCAAGATGTTTTACAAAAAAAGGTTTATTATTTTCTGATGTTGAAGAATGTAACCAGGGGTGTTAATTTTTGTTTATACCTTTCGTTTTCTGTAAGCCCCATGGGTGTGTGGGTTTTGAAATCTGTGGGTAATGAAAACGGGTGGAATTGATCTCTTTTACTACAATTGTAATGTATTTCAAGAGGGGACTGAGGCAATGGATTTAAAAAGGAAAACAGGATTGTCTTCTGTTTGATGAAGGAGCTTATCAGTTATCTTGATTTCATTATAATTAGTTAATTATTAGTTGTCCTCAGTCGAGTCTGAGGCTATTTATGTGTTAGCCACCTTTATGGGTGTTAAAGTCAGGAATAGTAGGTGAGCATTATGTTGGGAGCTATGAAAAAATTTTATATGCCCGCTTGAGATGAATTCTGTCACTGCCATATTAATGTCGCCAGTTTTTGCTCTTTGTAATGAAGTATGTTTTACAATACTACTCCGAAACTGTTAGAGTTTTCCCCGCTGTTAAGGATACTATGTTAGACAGTGAAGGTGCTCTGTAGTTAAGAGCTAGTGACAAAAGTGTCATTTTTGTCCAGTTTCAATAAAAATTATAACATTTTATACAAAATTTATTTAAGGTGAAGGTGAATTTGTTAAGTTTAAAGGCAAAATTATTTCAGCAATTTTAATTTATTGGCTATATGTACTACATTTTGACCATCCATTACATGCCAACTTCAGGTAAAAAAAGTGACTTTGGAATCCATGAGTCTATACTAGAAGGATGTAGTATAATGTAGAAAATATTGTTAATAAATTAAAATTGGTGAAATAATCTAGTCTTTCAATTCAATAACATTAAATCTTTAAATTCACCTAATATTCAATAACATTAAATCTTTAAATTCACCTAATATTCAATAACATTAAATCTTTAAATTCACCTAATATTCAATCATTTCTAAGGTCTATGAACCAGTCCATGGCTGGTCAGGCTGGGACGACAGCCAAGGAGCTTATTCCAGCAATGTTATAGCATACCAGGGCCATAAACCGATTGCAAGGTAACATTTAAAATTAACTATTTTACAATTTAACCTGAAATAAAATTTAGTTTTACAGACTATTTAGAATAATGAATAAATATAGTTCATTCTGATTACAGGTATGGAGACAAGAATCTGTAAATCGAAGAAAACTGCAATGGGATCATAGAGGTCATAGAATCCAATCTGTAAAACTATCGCCAACATAAATCAAAATATTAAAACTAGTCTTAATTTAATATCAAAATGTCATTTTATGTTTTCAACGCTTTAAAAAATTCTGTATATTTGTTATCGATATAACTCAGGGGGAACTCGAGGTTTTTTAAATTGTTTCACAAAATTATGTGTGAATTAATTTAGCGGAGTACACTGTACATAAAAATATTTATTTATTTATTAGTAATTTATTTATTTCTTATATAAGTGATTGAGAAAAATGGTTTGGTGTGGAGTGAAGTATGGAACATTATTAGATAATTTATATGAAATTTCAATATTAAAAACAATACAATAATATGTAATTATGTAATAATTTTACTTATATATATAAGAACAAAATGTTGTTTGCCACACTATTCATTGTTAATTTTTTTTTTTAAATAGCAGAAGCATGGAACCTCTTATGAATGTTGAATATTTATTTATTTAATTTATGATTATTGATATGTTAAAAGAAAAAAAAATCTGTGTGATCCGAATAAAGTCATTATTTATTATTATATGAACATTAACAATGTAGCTTCTTAAGAAACCCAAAATTTATCACCATTCAAGTAATAAAAATTAAAAGACAATTTCTATCACATTGAAACTATAAATAGGATTGTAACACATAAATAATTCACTCTTCCTGTTCTTATAGCAGTATATAAGGAGTTAAACAGAATAAAAAGCTAAATAATAGAGTGAATATAAAAATTTAAATCCTCAATGTATCAATGAACAAGCCTATCACATCTACGCAAATATGTTTCTGGAGGTTCTCCAACCCCACTCTAAACCTAAAAAAAATAAGGGGTACATAATTATCCTGATAAATAAACTTAACAATCAAAGTCATTATATTATATTCTTGGCTTTGGCTACATATTACACTGGGTGTTTCAGGGTTAAATGTCCTACCTGAAAATATGAATTAAGGTTCTCAAAACAAGAAAAAAAATTCTCTATGAAGGAATGTCCACTAACACTTTGTTTAGGAGATTTTCATTGTGAATAATTTAGGTTATTATAAATAAATTAATATATATTCCAACTACATTATACATGAAATGTAAACTTCACATTAAATGTTGTTCAAAGTGATAACCTTGAGCATTAAGATAGGTTTGGCATCTTTTTTCCACATTAAACAAAAGGTCTATGCAAATCTGGTCAATAATTTTAATTGTTTAAGAAGAAGTATAATTAGAACTTACAAAACAATAACACATATCCAGTGCCATTCGACAAGAAGAAAGATGTCGAATCTGCCTTAATGCAATGGTACTTAGAACAAAATTTCATATGATTGCTAATGATTACATATCAGTAATAAATTGGTTGAAACACATATTAGTTTATTTCTCATATTACTTAACCTAAATAAATCGTAATAAAAATCTTTAGATATGAATATCTCTTGAACAAAGCGTTAACCGATATACCTTCATAGGGAATTTTTTTTCCTGGTTTGAGATCTTTAATTCATATTTTCAGTCAGACACTTAACCCTGAAACACCCTGTACAACAGATCTTTATAAGAAAAAAAAAGACTCAATAATTATAAAATATATTTAATATTTTATACAATCTAAACAAAAAAATTGTATAAATAATTGAAGTAAAAAAACTTAATAACTGACAAAAGTGTAAAATATAATACAATTAAAACAGAATTTTGGAACAACTTTTCCACTAACATCGATGTATCTATTTTACAGATGTTGAAAATTCTGTTTATATCAAATATCAGTGTTGACAAAGCATCGGATATTAATAATGATCCATCCTTTTAAAGTCTTGAACTTTTATGTTGGTGTAAGTAACCTTTCTCCCTGACTGGTAATTTACAGGTTCAAACTTCATCATGGATTTTGCGGTACTTTCTCTAACATCTTCTTCACAGTCTACGAATACATCATCATCATCTTCTACCTCGCATTCTATGAAGCCAAACTCATCTTCAGTTTGTGAAGCTTCTAATTTGTTGTCATCTTCATCTTCTTTTCCTGGCATTTCGATCATCTCTCCATCTTCTTCTAAACAGGTGAAGAAATTTTAATTAATTTATAAAAATAAAATGATTTTAGTTTTCTTTTCATATTTTGGTGTCATAGTACTCATGGGCTTGAAATATGGGACAATTAGGTCAATCTATACAAGTTTACTAATTGGTATTCACCATCGACAGTTTAGCAACTAAAAGCCATTATTAAGACTGAAATTACAACCTCTTTCATATGACTGTGCCAATCGATTATTGTAAGCAATCAACTAAAATATAAATAAGCAATAAAAGAAATAAAATGAGGAGATACTTCAAAATTTGTAATCATTTAACACCATAATTTGTGTATAAAAAAAGGCAAACAATTAAACAGCAAGTTATTTTCTTAGAAGGTTACTCATAATGACAATTAAAAGCATGTATACCTGCTACTGCAGCTGATGGGACGTTCTTGAGTAGTACGTCGAGGGGAACTGGAGGTGGTTTCTTCCTGGGGGCAAGCATGCATTGGTGACCAAATGGGTTTCCGCTTCTTAACATCAGTGTTTCTGTTGTATCCTCGATTACCTTCACCAAATCTAAAGCGACTTGGGTTTTGAATACCTAAACAATGGGAAAAGAGGATGTAAATGAAAATTATGATAGTTATAGCTTACAAACACAACAAGTGGAAGTGGGATATAACTTGAACACATAATTTAAATTTTATTTTTACTTTCACATACAAGTGTGCAGTTCCATCACTTCTTAATGCTTGATTGTCACCATAGATTTTAAATTAAATCATTACTTTTATTATTTCACTTGACCAGCCTTTTGAGTATTTCAATTGACAGAATGGATAAATCCATAAAATCATTCTTAGTTTTTTCAATATAATTTTATAACAATTTAGCATTACATAAATGGTTAAGAGCAGAATATACATTTCAATAAACTGTTGTATTTTTGCCATACTTTTACAAAAGAAAAATGTTAAAATTTGGCATCGAAGAATATTATTAAATGTATCGCAATGCAAATTTGTCAACTGAAAAGCTCATTTAGAAAATTAGCATGGGAAAGTATTGCCACAGAGAATAATATACAAATATCAGTTTTGAAATAGTAAGGATTAATTTCAACTTGAAACAGTATGGTAAGTAAAAGTTGTGCGATGCCATGCAGCCCAATTTAATTTCAAGGAAAAAATTATCAAATATATGTAGCCAATTTTTTCAATATAAATAAGAAGTATTTTTACCTTATCAAGGTTAAACTCGTCTCTGCCAATGAGCGCAAAGATTTTGGCACATTCTTCAAACTGTTCCATGCTGAACAGGACTTTATGAAGAAGTAAGAAAACCTAAAAAAATTATTTTAAGTAATTAATAAAACTTGATTTATGACTAATTTTTAAATAAATCAACGCAAATATATTAGTAATAAAAGAGTAAAAACTATTGAATATAAAAGACAATATACCTGTGGCAGGCAGTGATCACGCAGCATCAACAGCTGATCAGATCTTGAAGAATCTTCATTATAACTATCCACTAACCACCCATTTGGAGGGAACACCAAAATGTTCTGCAGTTGGGTCTGAACATTCTGAAGGCATAGATAGATGTGTTAATGTGGTATATATCATTTTATGGATAAAAATATAAAATTAACATTATTCTGGTATTTTTGCCTTTTAAAAATACTTTGTATGTCATTCATGATAAAAAAAAAAAATCAAAATATGAACATGGAATAAATACAAATACAGATGAATCCTTTTACACACAGGATGCTTCAGAGTAAAGTGTCCTAATTGCAAATATCAATTAAGGATCTTAAAACAAGAAAGAAATCTCCTTAAATAGGTTAATGGTTTGTTAAGAAGATATTCATGTTATGCATTATTTGGAATGAATTAATTAGTCCAACTTATTTATTAATGAAAAATAATCATTAAAAATCATATTAAATGTTGTTCAAAGGGATTACTTGAGCAATAAGACAGATTGGTATTTTTCTTCCAAACAGTGTTAACCGAATGTCCCTGGACATGTGTTATTATTATTTCAATTATCTTTCTTTGTAAAGAATTAAGGTCATTGGCCAAGCTTGCAGACTTTGTATAATGCACCCTAAACGAAAAAAAAAATTCAGTGGTGTCAGATCTGGAGTGTGTTAACAATACACATACAGTCCCGTTCGACCACTGCTATTGTGGAGGAAAGATGTCGAGCCAGTCTTAATGCTCATAGTACTTTCTAGGAACATTTAATATGAAAGTTCATCAATAAATTAGTTGGAACACATTGATTTGTTTATTATAACTTACATAAATTAAAACAATGAAAATCTTGAGCCATGAATATCTTCTAAATAAAACATTTACAGACATCCCTTCATAAAATTATTTTTCTTGTTTAGACGATCCAATTTCATATTTTCAGTTTGGGCGATATTGAAAATATTTGTATGTTGAATAAAATTTCTAAAAATAAAAAAAGAATAATGTCACAAAATTGACATAGGTAGTCTTAAAATAGGAAAATTGCAAGAACTTTGTTGGATGGCCAAGGAATTTAAATAATTTCAACTTTGTTTTATCAAATTTTTCTACTGACAGCCCTTTTTCTGGTACCAATTCAAGACAACATTCTGTTTTACAATTTTGACTCACATTGGCTTCAAATAGGAAACAAAAAATCATTTGAATGGCCAATACATTAGGGTTGAAACATCACAAAAATGTTAAAAATAATGGATAACTGTTATAAAAATATTTATTATATAGTTTTATAGTAACAAATCTTGAGTATAATGTGGTCCAAATTATTTTTCCTTAATCAGTTATATATATAAAATATTAATGTAAATTATAAACCTTATATCTTATCCAAGATATAGGATTATAGACCACATGTGCGGTCTGCCAATTGGAGTGGCTGGCTGTGGAAGGGTTCAACACCACATTTTTGTTAAGATTTATTGATAGAACTATTTTATTTATTATCTTTCCTGATGTACAATGAAAGTGACTTAAATTTCACTTCTAACCTAATTTTCAAACATTTTATGTGGGGAACACCACTTTTCCTTAAGTCGGTGCCACACATGGTTCAATTTTCAACTTAGTGATTTACAGATTTCTATGGGTAGCAAACCAATGATCTAGAAGATGGCATCCCACTAAAATAATTGGAATATCAAATGAAAATAAAAAGGGTCACAAATCTACTTTACAGCCTAATATAGAAAGAAAATTATTGTCAGAAACTGCCATTTCATTGAAATATAAATGTTACATTTCTAGATAAAATAACTAATTAAATAAGAAATATAATAATACCCGAGTTACATGCTCCATTCCAATGTTCCACCTCTCTAGTTCTTGTTTATATTTCTCATTCTTGTGTTCGTAAGCCATGAGTTCAGTAAAATCACCGTTAGTCGGTTTGGTTGGTTCAGTTGGTTTTGTATTGTGGAATTGATGGAACCAATGGTTAAACCCATCGTGAGCATCCTAAAATATAAAATGAAAATAAATGTAAATGAGATTGGATAGAGAAAAGAGAGCTAATGCCAAAAGTATAATAATATAGAACTTACAAGATAAGCTTTGTAACACAAGTATTCCTTCAGAGCTGCATTCACTTTGGGTGGAAATTTATCCCAATGCACTATGAAGTCATGATCAACTTCGATGTTGTACTGGGATACGATAAGACTCACTGAATCATCGGGAATCTGAAAATAAAGAGATTTTTTTGTTGATATTATATTATTATCATTTAAATATTAAAAATGAATAAATATAAATATTCTATTGTTATTATTATTTCATTAGTTGAAATATTACTCATATAAGCCTAATTGAATATTGCAGAATCATTTCGTTTTCTAAATAATAAAAAATAAGATAAGCAAACAACAGGGTTGAAAATGAGCAGAAGGATTTTATAGTTGCAGATAAGTAAATAGTTTTACATCTACAAAAGGAATAGAGAATAATAAATTAAAGCCATAAACCACCAAATGATCCTCATCAGTTAGGCGCAAATTTACTTTTAGAAATATTGAAAGGGTTTTTGTTTTATTGGACTATTTCTTCTTTGGGGAATAAAATAAAACTAAAACTCTTTGGGGATACAATATGTTTTATAAAAATATTAGAATAAAGTTTTCATATTAAAATTATTCTTCAAAATATAGGCTATTACTGTCAATTCAATGAATACATCTTTTTACCAGAAGTAGAACAAACGAATGAAGGTGGTGATATTAGCCCATAGATTTTGAGGTGAGCTCCTAATATTCTGAATAAATACCCTTGTTTTTGAAGAAATCCAGTCTTCACTTTTAAAACTCCATATACTCTTCTGAGTTACTCACAGTTAAGCTCAGTCTCAATAGCCCTGGCATCTGGAACCAGCTCAAAGTACAAAACACTTTCATCGTTTCGCCAAACACAAAGCATAATATTTTTTTCTTCTCAGCATTGAACTGCCTGAAACTGTTGCTGCATTACCATCTACCACATTTTCACTTTTTACAAAACAAATTATGTAGACTACTGCCATCACACTTATAAGGGTAGATTATGAATATGGAAACACCAATTTGAATGAAACTTTTTTTTGCGACATTATATCGTAAAATATTAGACACGAATCCGAGGGTTCTTGCCAATCTCCCTAGGTGCCAAGACAAAAAATATTTCATATAATTCTGGAATTTTTTACATTATATTCTGGCTATGCTCTGCATGTTTTTAATGGTTTTAATATACCAATTGACTTGATTTTTTTGTACAAAAAAAGAAAAAACATTGTCATTGTATTAACTGAGTTTAACTGAATAAAAAATTACAAAAAACCAAAAGAAACTTCCAGTAAAGTAGACAAAAAAAAATTTTCAATTAAGAAAAATTCAAAACTCACAATTTTATCCAAATCCATCATTACAACAAATGTTGGAAAGATGATTTTCTGCTCTTCCGACCCATAACAATATCTTTTAGATTTTATGCATTATATTATAAGGGAGATAAAGTAGAGTCATATAAAGAAAAACTTATCAAACTTTTTAGTTTTTGTCTTTGATTCTTATTTGTTCATGACTGGTTAGTACCATTTCATGGAATTTAGAAATGGTTATAAGCCATTCCTATGTTTTGGGTGATTTGATAGAGTCATATGGTTATAACAATTTTTATGGTTTTCAACAAAAATACAACAGGTCCGAAGCCTTCTCTTGTTAGTCTCTTTTTCCAGTAATAGTAAGTACAATTTTTTTCCCCACCATTTTTGGTGAAATTTATAAATCAGAATGAAAGGCAAAGACAGTTAGATAAAGGATTAGGTAAATAAAGGATTTAAATCTGTAACGCTACAACCCATGAAAGGTCAGGAGTTCAGTACTTTGTAAAGAAGAACTGTTACTAGACCAACGGTTCTGCAAGGAGGTGATTTGGTCAGAATCGCACGCACATACAAGAAAGACTTGAATTTGGTATTCCGTAGTTCACCCCAAGTTCCCTTATTCTGTGTTGTATTACTCACACATAACCATAGAATGCAAAGCCTATAAATTAGCTTTTTCCGTCGGTCGTTGGTAATTTTATTATTCCTTACATAGATAACAACAAAGGTATCCGTGTAAGTGTTGAGAATGCCAAAGTTGTATTTCGACCTACTAAGCGAAACATATTTTGCAATCTGTGTTTATTTATAATTACTGGTATTAGTTGGGATTTCCCAGGAGTAGATGAAACAAATGATAAATTACGCACGATCTTGAGTACTCATACTTGATTACAAATAGACATAAATAGAGTTATACAATTACAGAATTAAAACTTATAGCTGTTGGAAAACGCTTTCAATAATTGTGTAGTCTCATTTATTTCTATATTATAAATGTTATATGTAAATAAAGGATTAGTAAAAAAAAAATATATAAGCATTGTTTAAAGAGTCAAAAAAATATTAGAATGGAAACTTTTATGTCAGCAATGAATGAATGCCTACATTTGATGAGAAAACAATTATCAGCGAGAATTAGAGAACAATAATAATATGTAAACATATTAGTTAACAAAACAAGATATTTTCTTGTGAATTATCTTATTTGAATAAATAATATATTTATTTAGGGCAGCTCATCTCATTTAAAGATAGAAAAGATAAAATAAATAGAAAGGTTAACATAGAATGGAAAAAATAATAGTGCATGATACGTGTTATTAAAAGTCAACTACCTCCAGGATTAAAGGTAAAGGTTTTGACAATATGCATATACTTTCATATGTATCTCAGATATTGTCTGCAACAGAAAACAATTTTTAAAAATTAATGAGGAAACGACTGCGATGTTCAAAAAGTATGGTAGGCATTAAAAGAAAAGTTCGTATCAGCAACAGAAAAGTACAATCTAGGATTGACATTAAAAGCATATAAACTGAAATAGCGCTGGACTGGTTATGTTGCCAGACTTGATACGAGAAGACAGTCCAAAATTGCTACAGAGTAGTTACCTATAGATGGAGAGGAAGACCAAAAGTAAATGAGTATTATAATAAATTATCATTCATAGTCAAGTGTTCAAACAAAGCATAGAAAATATTACATTTCATTCATTCATCATATCTGGAAAATTATTATTTTATTTTAAATGTAAAAAATTTAAGCTATGAAGTAGTGGTAATTTCTGTAAATTCTTTATGTTTATAAACGAGACTCTTAACTCCCAAAGGAGAAGCTTTTGTCCTGTAAAGAATGGAAATAAAACTGTTATCTTATATTGGCAAGAGATACCTTATTGTGAGCGAGGCGTGCAGCAGGTAATTTGCCTTCTGCTATGAATACCCTTACTAAAGCATTGCATTCCCATATCGCTTCCACCCTCTGCTCTCTGTAAAACACCATCCATTCCAGGGCTGAGATCTTCTTCATATCTTCTTCTGTTGTTTCCTGAACTAATGATTTGTTCTCTATATCTTCTTCCAACTGGCGGTTCCTAAAAAAAAAAAAAAAAAATAACAATCAGTCTGTTTATTGATTATTATAACAATAACAACCGATTCAACTATGCCAAGCTCAAACCAGCGGCCCTTTATTTTAATTGGAGAATGAATTAGTATTGCTAACCTTAAAATCAATATTTCCAAAACAGGTCCTTTGATTAGGTAATATGTCATGTTTTTGAAAAGCCCTTCATATTTGAAAAGCCCTCTCTAAAAAGGTTATTACTAACATTACTTCAATTCTTTCAGGCCTTAGAAAAAAAAATTTATCTTGGATCAAATAAAAATATTTTCAGTTTCAGTGCATAGTTATCTTTACTAGTAGCAACAGCCATATTAGGTATAAAGAAATTTTTCATGCTAAAAAATAGTTTTTTTAAATTTTGCAATTATAACCTTTCTTAGAGTGAGCCCTTCATTTCTAAATAAGTATTCAGTTTTCGATGATACCATAAAATTAGAGATAAATTTCAATTAAACTTTTGTCGCGTACATATGTTTTTTTCGAGATTCTTAAGGATTCATGCACATATACAGCTGTACAAAATTGAGTAAGAGGGTTGAAAATTAGTAAGTGAATTGAGTTGATTAGAGAAGTATCTTTTGTGGGTTCAACTTTAGTATCATCAAAGAAGTACTCAACCCCTAATCAGTTAATTTTTTGTATAAAATTAAAACAATTAAATGTCAATTTTTTTTTTTTTTTATACAAGATAAGAAAGCTCAATAGACAGAAGTACCAAGTCTTCAGATAGTTTGGGACTCAAACCAACTAAAACCACCTTGTTATGCAATAATCGAATTGGCCCAACAAGTTGTTCTTCTGTCATATAACAATTTTTTATGTTAAATGCCTATGATTATAAAACATAATGAAGACTTATATTTTCCGCTTACTAAAAGGGCAGAAAAATGTATATACTATATTAAGTAGCAATAACATTCAACATTACCTTATATTTTGAACAGTCCTTTCAGTAACTGCTCTTATATTGAGACCATATTTTTCAGCAGATTTGAGGACAATAGTTTTCTCTTCGGGATCATTTACCCTTTCCATATAATCTGAAAATAGTTCTATCTGCGTCTCTTCAGGCAAGAGGGAAGCATAATATGATATGAGGTCAGGATTTTGGGTAGCAACAAGAGCCTGTAAATGAGAAATGTTAATGTTAAAAAGCTTTAGTAAAAACATGATTTCATGTAAGTTGTCCAATGCATACCTTCATGTAGGCTGCGAGGATATTGTTCCCACATTCCAACGGCTCAGATTTTCCTAGCATTCTCAATACAAGAACAAGATGAGCTAGGAACCTCAAAAATTGAACTTGACATTGTCCCTCAGCCCATGTTGAACATCTACATAAAAACAGACCAAATATTCCTATTGAAGATGTAGGTAAATATATAAAATTAACTGAAGAAATTACATTTAATGTATAGGTGGGTTAAGTAAAATTAGCATTTTCCATATTGGCTGTTGAAAAAGTATTTTCATATACTTCAGAATAAAGTTAATACCTCTAAAAAACTGTAACACACTGAAAAGGAGCCATTCTTAGTTAGTTGTACTGGTTTTCAATAAAGTGATAATTTCTACATTATTTAACAGTAAGTAAAATGGTGAAAAAAAAAATATAATTAAACTTAGAAATTGAAAGAAAAGAAATTAAATTATATTTTTTTATAATGCAGTTTGTATTTAATTTGGCATTGATCTAACCCACTGATATCGCACCTAATCATCTCAAAGATGTAAGTAGTGTTTAGATTTGAACTATGTGGCCAATGAAAACATGGAAGAGATATTGTTTATATCAACCTCCAAGAGACTAGGCATATTTAGTCACAATAGCCTGTTGTCATTAAAAGCAATGGCTACAAAAATCATGTAAACGTGAAGTAGGAATTTTTTTAAATGAATTATTGACACCAAATACTAATAAACTACTTTATTTGGATGATGAGGTTGAACATTATTTTTTGTAAAACAATAAACATATAAGGTAATTCTAAAGATCCACATCAGGTTCATACACTGCATCAAATTAATCTGTTTTTGAGATTAAAAATTACAATTAAAGATTGTTGATGATGGCTCATTATCCCTAGTGTAATGGACCATTATAACAAGGATACTGATTTTAGTTTTCTGACTTCACGTCTTTATGAAATCTTAAAATATAAATATTTTCTAAAATTAGTTTTAATCTTTTCCATTCCTTAATTCATCGACTGAAGAACGGAGAATGAATGTGGTTGTAAAAATATAACGTCTATAAATTTATAATCTTTCAGATTTAGAAGAGGTGTGCAATTATCAATTATTGAGCAGCGATCAAGCATAATTTTATAAAATAAACCTGTCTCATCAGCTTTATAGATATCCTCACTGCAGCCTTCTCAAGTCATAGGCCAAATCATGGATAACCAGTTAACAGATGTTGCTGGCCCACGATTCAAGGCGCATTTAATTAATATGGATGTTGTTAATAAATTGAAGAGAAAAAAGTATTGTCTATTGAGTATAGATTAGCAAGACTATTGAATTTTAACTGAAGACTCCAGATTTTCCAATCTTTCAGAGAAAAGTAGGCAAGAAGGGTATTATAAAGAATAATTGTTATGAATAAAAAATAGATCAAAATCTACTAGCTATCAAAAAAACTATACTTAAGTAATCAATTAAATTAATAAATTATACTGTCATTATTAAGTAATTAAAAAAAAACAACTTATATTTTGTGAAAAATAATACAACTCCTGTTATTATACAACATTAGTAAAATTTCATAATACTTTAATCCATAAATTAATATTATTGAAAAAATAAAACACATGAAATATTGAATTAGAAGGGACCAGCAATATTATTTTGCACCAGGCCTAAGCTAAGCTGATGGCATGGTGGGGAGAGGGGGAAGCGAGGTTTCTATTTCTACCAAAACATCAAACAATGATTCATATTTGGATTATCAGTGAAATTAACATCAGTCATGCTTGAGTATAATTTAAAAAAAAATCAAGTTTAAAGTTGTTCGCATTTTACTGTAAATGAAAACAAAGTATTAAACAAGTTACCTGTTCAATAATTCTTCAACTTTGTTTAATATTATCAACTCTTGAACAGCTCTGTCAGGCCGATTTCCTTCAGCTCTCCCTTTGTCGTGAGCTTTTACATGTGAAAAAATAGCTTCTAAGGTTTTTCTAAAAGCAAAGAAATAAAAGCATATGAACTAAAATTTGAACTCTCTTTCAGTTATCTTTTGTTAATTTTTTTTTTAAAACCAGAATTAGCCTCTTTTTTTTAACATAAGGTTTAATGTTAAATGACTTAAAAACTGCATGAACTAAAAATTAATTGTAACTTACTGGTTATTCCAATATTCTTTGGGCATGTCAATATAATTCCGAAGCGAGTTGTCCCTGATTTCCTGCTCTACTTTAATATCGACATAAACTCTGCTTTCTGCCCAAAGCAAGTCCTCCCATGACCCGGCTTCAGCTAACAGCGAATCGAGATGACCACACAAAGCACCCATAACAACTCGCTCTTCTTGAGGTGTATAAGGGTCGGAACAAAGTTGCCAAGCACATAGTTTCCAAATATCCCTGCCATACATACTTCTTTATAATATAGTTCTAAATTTATTATATATATAAATTTTAAAAAAAATCATGATAAAAGGAACTATTTTCCAGAAAAAATCATATTTTTTTGATGCTTCAGATCTAATAAATTAATTGAAAAATGACATTTAAACAAAAGAGATTGAGATGAGTTTGGGAAGGGATTTTATTTCAATGGAAGGATTTGTATCCATTGTATACAAAATCAACAGAAAGGCATTAATGGGTAGCCTGAAAGCACTTGTTTCACAGTTAAAATTTAATACTTATTCATTAACACTTAAAATAAACATTCACATTAAAACAAATTTGTTACATGCAAATGACTTTGAAATAAGTAAATTATTTATCACATTAGGCAGCATTTTTCATCTTAGCACTAGAAATTAATTCAGATTATCACTCGGTCACTGCTCAGTGAAACATCAGCTATTTTATACAATTCTTTTGACTGAAAGGATTATACGCTATGGATGTTGGTGGTTTTAGAACAATTAAACAGAATTAGTTTAAAATAATCTTGAATGCCTATTGAATGATCAAGAGAAAAATGTTTAAATTAAAAAAAATTAATTAATTATTAGCTTAATAAATTTTTTAATCTATTAAAAATAATTAATTATGACTTATGTAGATTAAAAAACAAAAATAAAATCTAAAAATGTTTCATTGGGTCTTAAAGGACCATTACCACCACTTATACTTCCCAGCAGTATTTTAGGTTGCTATCCTACTTTCCCCCAAACATTTTAATAAGTTTTAAATTAACTTTAGAAGTCTTAAGACTTTATGTCTGAAATCTTTGCTGACGCTGAATTCAAAAATGTTGGTACATTGGGCAAATGACAATTCTTGACCTATTATCAACTACATTCTCAATTAATCATGTGAAAGGTCACTATTTTAAGAAAATTTTTTATTAATAAGAAATCTTATATAGGTGTTAGTAATGCTCATAAAAATCAAATCAAATAAGACAAATTTTAATATTACATAATTTACACAAACATTTCTGAATAGAAACTTAATTTTTATATTCTATGTATTTCGATGAAACATAATTACAAAGGTTCATCATTGAAAAAATAAATAATAGAAGTTATACTTTGAAACAACAATTAAAGTAACTAATAAAATAATTTTGGATGAAAAGTAAGCTTTTTCACTCTCTTCAGTGTATTATTAAAAGATACAGGACGTTATAAGTTCCAGAAAAAGGAGGTTTTCCGGGATTTACCTTAATCTTCCAATAATAGAGTTTAATAATTAATAATAAATACCTGTGAGGGTTGCCTTCAATAGGTAGTTTAGTGCCATCGATGGAATGTTCCGAATAGTTAGGATCATGATGGAGTCTCCAACCTTCCAGTGTTGCGGCTCTCCACTGCTGACCACAATGCAGGCAGTGTTCCTCTGCTTTTTCTAACCGTCCACAACGTATCTCAAGGAATACCTGCAGGCCAGCAATAATAATATGCATTTTAATCTAACTACATTACAATAATAAAAGAAACAACCTACGGAATACTTGTGGGCCAGCAATGATAATATGTATTTTAATCTAAATGCATTACAATAATAAAAGAAACAATGTTCTCACAGGAAGTAAAATGTTATGATTTATAATTTCAAAAATATGTTACATGCTGCAAAAGCCGCCTATCATCTTCATGATCGATATCATGAAGAGGCTTCTTCTGCCTTCGAGGAGCATCAGGGTCGAGACTGGACACTATCTCTCGACTTGGTCGAAACAACACTCTATCTCCGGACTGGAGACTGTGAAGGGTGTTTTCCCAAGCAACGGTTCTGTCAGTATAGTGGCCTACTTCTGATCTATTGAGAGTAGTCCACTCATCCCGAGCTATTCTCTCTAACCAATCGATGACTATTTGAACCTAAAATGAAATTCAATTGAATTCAAAGTAAAAAAAAACAAAAAACTTTAATGTATACATACAGATAAATTGATAGGGCTTATAAAAAAAATTAAGAAAATTTTTAAAAGGGATCATATGACTTATTTGATGAAAATGTAATACTTGAAAAGAAGTTTTATGAAATCATGAAAATAAAAAAAACTAATACATACACTGATGTTTTAATTGATTTTATATAGCAATAGATTTATTTAAACTTATTAAAAGAATTATTTCCTTCATAATTGGTTTTTACTTTGTAATGAATTAGTAGTTTTTGGTTTAATTTGTAGATCTAAATAAATGATTTTTAATCATAAAATACATATTCTTTTAACAGTTTTCATATAAAATTGTGGTACTTTTTAAAAATGAGAACTGGTTTTACAGAAGCTAATTAAAACCAGTAAGCCCTAAAACAAGTGTCTGACATTAGGAAGATAATAAATCAAGTAGAGCATAACTATGTCGAGTAGAGCATAACTAAAGCATTGATAACTATGTCTCTAAAGAATACACTAAGATTGAGAGTGTGATAATGTAAACAGTAACTGTCCCTAGCTATTTAATGGATTTCATATACTTCTGTACCAACTATTCCTCTTTTTGGACATACTGGAAGATTATTGATTGACCGTGTGTGAAGATGAAAGGAATATGGTCCGGGTGCGGTCAAGAAAAACAAGTTTTTCTTGACCGCACCCGGACCATATTCCTTTCATATTCCTCTTTTTCTATACTCAAGCTAATGAAACTAGTAATTAAAATCTTTTCTATAAAATTAAAATTTAACAACAATAATTTGATACAAAAAATAGCAAGTAATATAAATACAATACCTCTCTAACTGTACGATTAGTTTTATAATAATGTTCTTGCAATTCTTTTTCAGATCGTTCAATAGAGTAGTCAACTGTCATCGCTTCTTGAAGTTCATCATACTTTAGAGCACGATCTCTATAAAGAGCATGAATCAATCTCCATGTATTGCGCTCATTAACCAACCAACTTATATCCTATAAATGGAAAAATAAAATGACCTAGTGTTTCATAACACATTATCAAAAAATAGAACAAAATGAAGTACTAATGCAATTTTACCTGACCAGTGTACTGAGTTCTGAACAGTGTATCAATCGTATTAGTACATGTTTCAATAAAACTTGAAATGGCTTCAAAAACACTTTGCGTTGTGCCAAATGATTGAAACGTAGATTGGAATTGAGGCAGAAGATTATCAATACCTGTAAACATTTAAAATTGATAGATACATCACTGAATATTTTCAGACGATCATAATTGCACAATTAAGTGATGGATGATTGAATGAACTGTTAAAATCTGGTAAAGGACTTACTTTTAGTAATTAGGGCCTATTTGTTTGCAGCTATTAAAATAATTTTTAAAGGATGAAAATATTCAAGTACAAAAATAATTGATCAAGTGGGTCGTAATTTTGCAAAATGATACAGTTGCCTGTTAGGGCTTTAGGGCATAAAACATAATGGTCATCAACGTCTATAATAATGATATGGTAATGGTATCAAATAATTCTTACTAGCTTCTATATTGATCATGGATTTCTCGTTCACAACACCCGAAACATCACATAACTGTGATAATTCTCCCGGTTCCAATGTGATGGATAAATCTAATATATCTGACCGTCTCAGACGCCTTTTTTCAAGCCTGTCAGTGTCGAAACTAATTGATTCTTCATGATCTAAAATAATAAAAAAATTTAAACATTTTTATTGCCATACATAATTTGAAACATCAATTGTATGCATAATCTTGTAACATTTATACCTTCAAATCTCATAATATTTGGAGTTGTGTAAGGAGAGAACTTATGAGAAGTATTAAACTTAATGGGATGGGAAGGAGTTCTCAGGGCTTCGTCCAAAAGTCGGACAGATTTTTCTAAAGGATCCTCTTCAGCCATATTCAAAATATTAAACTAAATTTACAAAACAAAAATGTACACTAAACTTAAAAGAAGGGTATTATCAGGTTATAACCCGCCGAAAACACTAGCGCTGCGAGTGTCGTTTTTATATTTAATGATACAGTGTTGTCCTTTTGATTACTTAATTTCTTACCTAAAAGATGCAGAGGAAGTATGAGGTTTTGCTGTGTTTTAATTTTTGAAGTCTTACTTAATTTAATATTTTATCATACTAAATCGTGATCATCGGTCAAAAAGTTATTTTTAATAAATGTCGTTCTATCAATGTTCTTATCCCAAAGAAATCGGCTGTTGTCCTATCTTTTTAAAGACCTAAATTCACTTGCAATTTTCGGTTTCGCAGCTAATTTCGATTTACAAAATCTTCAAATAAAAAAGGATTAAAAAAGTTAAACTATTAACAGT
>NW_027115275.1:124877-129511 GCF_000696795.3 Halyomorpha halys | reverse complement strand
ATATAATGCGTCATGAAGTTGTACCCACCCGAGCTCAAATGGGAGTTATTTATTTATTCCCGTTATAATTAGGTATTAAATTTTTATTATGAGCACTTCAATCAAAACTCCTCTCTTGTTCGGATTCCAGAAATCTCTAACTAATCTACCCGTTTTCAACTTTGCACTGAAGAGAAGCTTCCAAATAAAACAAAGATAACTACATACGCCAAGAGTTTCTGAAATAATATGAAACTATGTAATATAAAAAATATTGTTGAGCCCTAGGAATTGATTATCAATAAACTATTAAGTCACTTCTTATTCTCTTTCAAATTTACGAACTAGCAGAGAGGCTTATAATGGAAACGAAGATCTCATCTATTTCCTTCTAGTATGTCCTGTTCACCTTTCAACACGAAATTTTCTTACATATGTGAGGGTTTATTGGTAGGTATTTCATAACTGGGCTTGTTCCATTTACAATTCAAATTATGTTTTATACTAATACTTGAAAGAGGAGAAGGAAATGTTGGCCTCAAGGAGGATAATAACAGAAAAATGAAATAATTAACATTCAGGTGGTTGATCATTCTTTCAAAACTTTATAATTAGAATAGAATCATAATTGGAGAATGACCCATATCTATTTTATTTTTTAATTGTCTCTTCTTAGCATTGTATTTCCTGGAATTCTCATTTTTCCTACATAAAATTAATTGACTTACATTTCCAAGTTAATATTTGCTGTTTGAAAATAATCTCTAGATGACTAGCCCTTTTTAAAATGTAGGCGTATCCAGGAAATAACCTTTTTGCATGGGTTAGAAGTAATGGATGGAATTAGATGGTATTTTTCTGACGCAAAATAGTAATTAATATTATCCTGTTATTAAGTACTAGTTTTATTACAGTTTGTTATCAATGATATGTAATCCGTAAGTATATTACTATTTTTTTTATATTTGTTTGTTCTGATTATTACATAATTTATTAGCATTAGATTGTTTCTTATTTTGTTTGGTCCTTTTGCTTTGATTAAATGTAGCAAATTTAGCTTTATTCCCTAATTTGTGGATTAATTTCTTCGGACACCATTTTTTAAACTAAATAATTTTGAATTGTAATTATTTCGTTATTAAAAATTATTGAAAGAAAAGGGTGGGTTACTCACCCGAGAGCTAATTCTTACATCAATATTCGCTTTGGGGTGAATCACAACATGAACTTTCCATGGTTCTGTTGGTACAGCGTCTGGACTGAATCCAAAAAATGTATCGCATTATGAGTCTACGCAAAAGAATGCCCGGTGCTAATAAGGCTTAATACATATTATGGCGTGTCTACACTCTGTTACGTTTAGGGTACTTCCAAAGTGAATCACCTAGAGTGAATAATCTTTGTTTTCGCATTTTTCCTGTAACAGAGACAATAACAAGACAGGAAAAATATAATAAATACACAACATGTTTTCAATCTAGTCCGACGAGTCAACACGAAGTTTATTGCATTTTTTACAACGCATTCATTCTGGTGTAATCAACGGTTCCAGGAACAGGACTGAAAGAATAAGTTAATTAGATATCAACTTCTCACCGTTTATCTTTGAAGTTATCTTTGGATTGGCCGAGACGCATATTGGGACGCGTTTGATGCACCACGACAGAATGTCACGACTGGAACTACACTATGGCACTATAACACGTTGGGGTACGTATATTGGGACGCTGTTTTTCCGTAGGTCTCGTCCAGCATACAGGTGTATTTCATTTTATTCAAATTTAATTCCTGATAAATTCTAATTTCAGGTAGGTACAGATGAAACAATTACAATAATTGATTTAAAAATTGAAAATAAATTTTCTGGATGAATAAACTAAAAAATAAAATTACAAGCGTATATTTCGGAGGATTTTAGGATATGGAACGTGTTATTAAATAAAATAATAATAATAATGAAGGCCTAACGAACCCGAAGGTTAGCGATACCCCTAATCGCCCCTCCAAACCCAATTCTACTAAATCACTTTTAACGTAATCCTCCCATCTACGTTTCTGTCTACCCCTCGGACGTTTGCCCATCGATTCAGTGTTTATTAATATTTTAGGAATCCGCTCTTTATTAAGCCCTACAACCTTACACGCCGCAATGTTATGACTTAAATTATATTTACAGACTGTACGTCCTTTAATTCTTAATCCTTTTTCGGTCCGAATATTTTACGTAATACTTTATTTTCGAAAACCTTAAGGCGCTGTTCATCCCTTAGTGTAAGAGTTTTAAAGTAAAATGGCATATGTTAGAATAACGACGGTCACAATACTATCCTTACATTAGGGAGGTTAGACACTTCTGATGTTCTGTCGTATCAATACTTTCCGTATACTTGCGATGTTTCTATCGATATTTTACATTAGATGTATCATACAATATGTATCGATACTGTTTCCTCTGATATCTTATTATTTGTCGCCTCCATATGATTTTTTTCTGAAAGAATTGATAATAGTAAAGCATCGTTTCCTCCTTTCAAGTATCGTATTGGAAGGAGTATCCTATAATATTTATACGATGATATTGGATATCGATATTTCCGTTAAAGTATCGTATCAAAAGTATTCATACTTTGGTTATGTTAACGTCCCTAATTGAGATATCGATATTATTATCGTTGAAATATCAATGTTTTCTGTTTTATTGCATATTATAATATCAATGTTTTATTCTCGATATTTTTGTAATTTCATCTTTTTTAGTAGCTCAGCAAAATGGGACGATACGTTGGTGTAGAATAAATATATTTAGAATGAGGTGTAGATAGTTGACCATAGATTAAAAAGTGGAGAAGATGGTCTGGGAGTGCGGTCAACAAAAACAAAAACATATTTATTCGTGCCGACATCTGGGAGCATAGGCAGAGATTCGGGCTAAACTAAAGTTATTCAGTTTAGCCAGAATCTCTGCCTATACTCCTTGATAAAGACCAGAAATTCAGGTCGAAACGTCGGAACGAATAAATAATTTTTTATTTATTTGCTAAACCTCCCCCCCCCCCACCCAACCACCTTATCCTATCGATCTATGCGTGGCGCTACAGCCCAATTTGGACCTTGGCCTCCTCAATGAGCCTTCACCACGTAGCACGGTCTTGTGCGGCCTCTCCAGTTGTGGACACTCAGAAGTTGCCTGGAAACCCTGATAACGGCATACTCCTATCTCATCCTTGGCCTATCTCTTCCTCTGGTCGGATGCATCCTACAGTCCGCAACCTCCTCTCATCCGCTGGCATCCTGACGACATGGCTAGACCTCATGTCTCCCTCACGGAACAACTCTTAGACCTCTCTGTTGGTTCGTCTCCTCCAATTCTCGCCAACCTTGACACAACCAAATATTTGGCCCAGAAGTTTTCTTTAGAAGACTAAGACCATCTTATTCACTTAAACATATTTTGTATTGTTAGATTTTTTTTTTTTTAACGACCATATCTTCATATATCACATATCTTCAATTAATTATCTAATATATTTCTATTTCATTATTTTAAAGTCAGTCTCACAGTTACCATGTAAATATCTTGGTTTGTTTACTTTCCTTCATAAGGTGTTAATAGACAGGTTAAATGCGGCCAATCATAAACTTTTAAATATGATGGCATTTACTAATTTAAAAGAAACTGATAAGCAGCTTAATGGAGATGAGAAGCAATTAATAAAACCCAATTGGCCACAGGAAATGACAACAGATGGAAGCCATGATGAGTGCTATAGTTCCTTTTTTCATTCAGTTCCTGTGTTGTTTAAGTAACTACTATTTCCGCTCGTTTCAATTGGCAGGGCTGTTTCCTAAAAATTTAGTGTTTATTAACTAGATCTTTGGGTAACTTTTATTTTGGGAATATTTTGTTTGATTACACCTATCGATATTTGCTAATTGACATTTAACAGATATATTGTTATGTTTTATTATTTATTAGGCCATTTTATCAATCTTCAATGTATTCGAATCACTTCACAATTATGTCTATTTAAAATTTTGGAAACCAAATTTCATCTGACAACAAATTTGTATTATTTCGTAAAAAACGCATATAATGAAAGATAAAATTGAAAGTTAATATTAATTATATTAATGCTATCTTTCTTATATATTAATGAAATTATAAAATTTATATCGCGCAAACATTTTTTAATTTAAAAATTTAGCGCCCTTGCTTATTTGTTCCAGGAATATTTGAAATATAGGAGAAAACGACATTTATTTATATAAGATATGTATTTTCTTATATAAACAAAAAACTTAAAATTTAAATAATACAAACACAAATATATGTATTAGTTTTATTTTTTTACTTATTTATTAGTTTTTAACATTACTAATACTATTGCTATTTTATTTAAATTTATTTCTACATTTTCGTTAATTCATAACTTCCTTTTTTTATTTTTTTTTTTACGTGTGATGGAAGTATTAAATTTGGACGAATTTACAAATTTAAATAAAAATTGTATATTGAATTCAATATTTGTTGACGGATCATCGGAAAAGAGGAATATTTGATATATGGGAGTGGAATATATAGAGAGGATAAAAAAATGTGTGCTTTTTTGTTCAAACCAAAAAGGAAAAAAAGGTACATATGAATAAAAAATAAT
>NW_027115275.1:121857-123591 GCF_000696795.3 Halyomorpha halys | reverse complement strand
CGGAATTAATTAGCAAACACTCTAGAATCAAAATAAACAACGAACAAACGAAAAACGACAGGACTTTTTGAATGCCCTGGTATATATATAAAAACATAACTTATAATTAGCTATGAAAAAAATTAACACTGAATCGCGTTGTAGATATTGTATTTCATTTGTCATTGTTTGTGCTGTCTTGTATGATTGATTAGTATGCTGTGTGTTATAGCAACCCAATATATTCGGGCAGAGGGACTTATCGATAAAGTATCTCTCAATCAATATTGTGCTGAAAATTATTTGTTATAACACAAAAAATAATATAAGACAATCCTTCCCGGCCAACCCACCCCACTAAACCCCGATTTGGCGACAGTATTATATCATGTCTGAAATATTTATTTAACACTAGGGGTATTCATGATATTGTGTTAAATTTAAAATGTTTTATCATGTTAAATGTTATAAGTATAGCATTGTGAGCAGCTCAATTTAAAGTCATGTTAAATGGTAAATGCATAAGAGCTCATAGCGGATTTTCTGAGCAACTTGTTTAGTAACCTTTCCTTCTAAAACTTCATGTTATTGCTTACTTCTAAGTTTTGATTACAGTAATTTATTACAACTGCCTAAAATAAATGAAAAGTAGAAGTGTAAAAGTTTGGCTACTAATTATATTTTTTAAAAAATCCAAAACACAAACTAGGAGTAAGTAACCTAACACGACAACAAATAAAACGGTGACAAAGTCAGCTGGTCAGACTCTCAGCCATATTACATGTTATATCGTTTTAACATGGTAAAATAAGGAAATATTTCTCAATTTAACAAAAGTTTTTCCATTTAACACGCTTTAACATGTTAAACTAAAGATCATGAATACCTCTACTGTAAGAGAAGACATTTGTTAAATCGAACGACATTAAAAAAGTGGCTAAACTTGAAAAACGGCATGAAACCCTCTACTTCCGCCCTCCGTGGTAGCCTCCCTTACTTATCTGACTTTTTAAACTGACACTTATAGCGAGTAGGTTGGTCGATGAACGACATGTCACAATCTCTCAAAAAGAGACCATAACACCAAAAATAGCAGAAGGAAATAGTTATAAACCTTCAGATTATAGAATACGCTGTAAGTTTTGGGATTTTAAACATATTTTGGGCTTTTATTCCTTTCTAAAATAAATGATTCAATTTAGAATTGCAGTGATTGTAATTTCAATTACTTTTTCTTTAAGACTATCTTACAGTCATCGACAGAACCATATAAACTGGAAAAGGTAAAATGAAATTTTGACTATAATTCCTGTTCAGTGTCGGTCATGGAATTCGGTACAACTGGTGATGGCTGGGAGATCCATCGTTGGTGAGAACTCTCGTAGATTGGGATTCATAACATATGGTCTCTACATGGAAAAAAAATCTGGGTTAAGAGGCCAGCGTTAATTTTTTTAACGTATAACACATAATAACACATATGCAGGGTGTTTCAGGGTTAAGTGGCCAAACAGAAAATATGAACTAAGAACCTCAAAACAAGAAAACAATGAATATAACAATATATATATATATTTTTAAATATCTTTATTGAAATTTACAACTGTATATTACATAATACATTTAGTAAATATGATCTTAGTTAAAATGGGGTGTTACAGGCGTGTAGAGAAACTACCCATTGGTAGCACTCTAATGGCATTTTACATTAGCTGGTCTCATGGCCATCTTCTTTTCAGGCGCCTCGGAGGATTG